>NC_136505.1:21248737-21483737 GCF_053919585.1 Euprymna scolopes | reverse complement strand
CGGCCATCCTCTCCCCCTTAAATTTTTTTAATTTTTAAAAACTTTTTATTTATTTATCCATCTATTTACTTATATGTATGTATGTGTGTGTGTGTTTGTTGTATATATATATATATATATATATATATATATGTGTGTGTGTGTGTAATTGTTTGTATTCATATATATATATGTATGTATGCATGTACACGAGTATGTATTTATTTTATATTTCTTCTTATTTCATTTGGTGTCCTTCGATAACTTCTGCTGATGATTTAATTCTTAAATAATAACTTGTACATTTCAATTGACCCCTGTTTTGCAGTGTAATAATATAATTTTCTGTTGTAGCCCTGTTAAAGGGTTATAAAGAAAACAGATTGTCGAAATAAGGTTACAACATGTATTACAAAAACATACAAAAAGGTGGCTAGTTCGCATAACCGATGAACGACCTAGTGGTGGTCCAGTGGATATCGACTTCCACCTTGCAGCTTGGTCTTCCGGTATTTATTGATTGTGGAATAGTCTATTAGTAGGTAACACAGGTTAGTTTCGCCACAACATTTTTTATAATTAATCATTCTTTACTCTATTCACAATCTCTGGTCATATGTATACAACTGATCGAAACATTCAATTCACACTGCCTTCTTCCCACTGTCAAACATGGAAGTAGATCGATAATAATTGGAGGAGAACGGTATTTAAATCTGTTATCCTATAGTATGGAAGAATCAGTAGCCAAACTATTTTAAAATTTTATGTGGTCAAGTTCGTCCTATGGTCAAGTGACTGTTTGCAGACGGAAATACCAGCTTTCAAGATGATAATGCTCCTATTCACATGGTTAAATTTGTAACTGAATGGCACGATGAACATTCAAGTGGAGTAGGACAATTATTTCTCACATTCGATGAACCCACCAACCTCGATTGCTTTGACACCACAATGATTTTATAAACAACTTGACTCTCTGACATGACGCTAATATTACAAAGTAAAGTGTCATCACATCGTCGCTAATGCAACAACACCTTCCTGATTTTACTCGTCTCCATGCAAGTGCAGAGAAAGTCAGGCACATGATTTTTAAATGTCCCAGCTCCTCCATAAGGGAGCTTCACGCCTCTCCCCACAGTGATCAGTTGGAATACTAATCTGTTGAGAAGATCAGTGTATTATGATTTCTTGTAGTCCTTCACTGCTGGTTTTTCCAACAGTTACAAATTTTTCAATGTATGAAATGATAATTACTGCTGGTCGAAGGATTTGAACCCAAATGCAAAATCACCTTTAACTAAATAGTCTGGCATTCAAACCCCCAGGCTACCATCAATTATCATGGGAAAGAAGAATTTAAATTGTATATTTTTCTTCAAAGTAACAGACATATACAGTAAACTTAGTCATGGCTTATTCAACAGCAGTGGCCGGAACATTGCATTACACATAGTTTGACTCAGAGGTCCAATCCTTGTTTTTAAGGGAGGTATAACAACATTTTTCTTTCAAATATTCATTTTTACCTACAGACAATAGTGTTTCAAACACACAATAGTTTTGATATATTTGCAACATTAAATGCATTATGCTGCTTTTGTTTAAATGCAAATGTTTGCGCAGATAATATTGTGGAATGAACCCAGAGCCTCGAACATAAGTTATTTGTACAATTACAACTTTATCTAGACGTATTGACACGTCACACCAAGTCACACTCTACTCGGCAAACGATAGTAACACATAGCCACTGTTTTCAAGAAAACAAGAATGACAATGAAAGATATGCATAAAATTAACAGTTGAATATTTCAAACAAATACCGTTCAAATGATCACATTTCCGGTGTTTTTTTTTATATGGGCTTAACATGTTCTTTCTTATTGCTCGATCATGCAATTTCAAACTTCCGGTTTGTTATAACTATTCTATATCCGTTCCTTGCGAAGTGATAGAGTATAAAAACATTTAAAGCCCTAGTATTGCACTATCGAGCTATTTAAATGAAGTTTGTGTTATTAATATTTGAATACAAAATAAGAAAATTATATTTTTATTACCGTTTTATCTGCTTAGTTAGACATGTTTCGGTTACCAAATCGTATAAACGATCCAATAATTTCATCAGACTTTACAGAAAAGTCTGATGAAGTTACTGAATCATTAATATGATTCGGTGACCGAAACATGTGTAACTAAGCGGATAAAACGGTAATAAAAAATATATATTTGCTCTGTAATAGTATTGAGCATTTTCATATATATGCTGATAGAAACATTCAATTCACACTGCCTTCTTCAATCAAAGAAATCGGCCATTTTTCAATCAAATCGATTGTCTGCTCTAGTTGGGGACTCACCGCAGTGCACCGGGCGGAAGTTTCATATGCCGCCCCGCAGTGACTTAGTCCACAACACATTATAGGTTATTGCATTGTAGAGAACTTACTGTTGATTTTATAAAATTATTTTATATATAACGCCTTCAATTAGACGTTTTTGAATTTTGGAGATGAGGATTATTATTTATATTATTTGGATCCATCGAGTCTGACAAGATACACCTAAAAAAGGTTGGCGGTTACATCGACCGAAACGTTGTGAAAATGACACTCAGGATGAGAATAGTAGTCCAGCGAATCCAAATAATATGACTTGCATTAAAATTTAAAATGCAAAAGTCAAGTATCATGATTCAATTGTGCTCTAAACAAAAGCATTCATTTCGAACGCGCCCTTGTCATATCAAAGAACATACTGTCGATTTTATATGCCTGGCCTTACTGTTTGTACAGTGATAATGGTTTGAATTTAAGTTTAAAATGAAAAAGTATAATATTATGGTGCAATTGTGCTTTAAACGAACATTCATTTCGAACCTACTGTTGATTTTATATGCCGGGCGTTTCAGCATGTGTGGTAATAAAGCTTATCAAATGCACTTGTGATGTTAGGCTGTATAAGGTGTTAACTTTAGTCAAAATCGTCTGTTCCTTCTTTCATTGTATTTATTCAATTATCGATACATATCGAAGACATTCTGATACAAAACCTATCAAAGAACACTGCCAGGCACGTAAAGTACTTTTGTGTAAAATTTCACAAAAATCGGTCCAGCCGTTTAGCAGATCATAGGAAACGAACTCACACGCAAAATCCCTTTAATATAATAGTGTGTGTGTGTGTGTGTGTGTGTGTGTGTATGTGTGTGTGTGTGTGTTCAGGATCCTTATACCATGTCTGATCCAAATGCATGACGAATTTGATTCTTGAAAATATCTAAAACTGAAGTGGGAAAAAGATTATAGAAAGATTCCACAACATAACATAAAGACAACCGTAAACAGCAAAATGTTGCTACCTGTCACATGGCCGAATTGAAACACTGTCTACTGAATAGCTAAATGCCACTGAATATTGGCCCCACAGACTTGACAGTTGGAATCCCTTCTGACCTGACAGAGTTAAACCAAAGAACTGTTACCAAGAAGAATTTAACAAGAAAAAATACGCAAAAAAATGTAAGAAGTAGAGATAATGGAAGGTTGAAATATTAGACGAATTGCAACAATAAAGAATGATAAATTAGTTTGTAAATAACATTTTTTTTTTATTTCTAAGACAATTGTTTCTTAAACCAATGTACAACTTTTAAACTTGAAAGAAAAAAAAAAGATCACAAAATTTCTTTTCTGCTTTTTTTTTAGAACGGAAAGATACAGAAAATCTTATGCTAATCTATTTTTTCTCTTTACGTGATTGTTTTTTGTGTTTACTCAAAGTATTTGATTGGGTTCCGATATCTTGCAAAAATAAGATGACACCATTTATCTTCCAACAATGCTGAGTGAAAAACAAACGTTTCGTTTGGATGCATTAAGGAAGGTTATAATTGACTAAAAACTTTTTTTTTTCTGTCATGTGATTGATGAGAATGCAAACTACATATTAATAGTGTTGTCACTACCAAGCTATTTATCTACCAACAGTAGTTGACAGAAAAAAAAGAATGAAAAAAGAAAAAAAAATGAACTATGTTTTTTTGTTTTTTTTAAAGTGCTACCACAAATTTTATCTAACTTTGATCTACGTGGGTTGTGTTGGATTACAAAAAATAAAAAATAAAAATAAAATTAATAAAAAAAAAAGGTAAATTCCACACAGAAATTAAGAGACAGAGAGATGGTTTCTATTCTAGAACTGGTCTGTTCAGACCGACGAAACCTCAGTACATCAAACGGATACTATAATCTATAGTTTTTAAATGAAAATATATCACATACACTAGCGAAACTCTAATAGCGGCGTTGACCGGGAAAATTGAGAAAACTAAGAAACACTTGCTCCAACCCCCGGAATTGCGTATTACTGGTATGTATTGGGTTGGTTGGTTGTTTTTGTTTTACGACATATCAACCTTTTTCAGGTTATTTAATGCCGAATCTAGTTATTTTGAGGAACGATTTTTAATGGAGTATATTTTTTTGTACGTCAGATTCTATTTAACCCATAGTTGGGACCCTAACAGGTACTACCACTCCGGGTCAGAGTGGACCTGGGAGCAATGGCAATTAAAGGGTGGCTCCACACTCCCCAAAGCCCGCAAGGTGGGGCCTCACCATCGGATATAGTTTTAGGTCATATCCAAGACCGGTATGTATTGGGACGCTTTAAGAAATTGACTCCAAAAACAACTCATTTCCATAAGTTAAGTCTTAATTTATCCATCAGATACATTTTTATCACTTTTTTCTCATGTCTCCTTTCCTTATGAGCTGATCCTGCTATCTCAACTGTTCTACATCCAAATACCGTCATCCATTCTTTCAACATGGCCATACCGATAAAGTCTACTTTTCTACACATATCTCCCTAAACCTTCACAAGAAACACTCGTCTAGCTGAAAACACTATCAATAATTCCCCTCACTCTTTATCTGTGCCTAAACCTAAACGTAGATTCTATGATCAAATCTTCTTTCTTAGAACTGCACGCCTGTGGAATTGTCTTCCGTTTTCCAGCTGTCTATAATGTGGTTGTCTTCAAGTCCAACGTGAACAAGTTTCTGATGAGCCGTTACACTTAAGTTAACAAATTTACACAACTTCCATTACTATCGATTACTATATTGTCCTTTTGACTGCTGTACACTCTTTAACCCTTATCCTTGAGTGGCCTCTTGACCTTGATAAGTGGTGAGGCCTATGTAAAAAAAAACAACAACAAAAAAAACATTCAAATTTAATTAATTCCCCCGAGGCCATTTTAAGACTCACATTACATATCTATTATAATTCTCATATCATTTCTCTACATGAAACGCATATCCTCAATCCTCACTGGTTACTTTTTACTTTCATACATCATCACACAGTGTACAAATGCCTGATAAGACTCTTCTCTTAGTCGACAGTGATAACGCTCGAAATGTCATAACTATGTGTATCTGGGAGTAATAATATTAAACAATACAATATTAGGTATGACGACAATTTGTCTTATATATCCAATAGGGCAAATAGGGAGCTTTATGTGTTGCATATTCTGCGCTACCAAATTCCTCATGAATGGCGTTGGCTGATAAAGCTTTACAAGGTAATGATTAATCCCCACTTGAAATACGGGTCCCTAGTGTTTGCCGGTGTTGGTAGAGTGTTCTGATTCTCTTGAGCATCTACAGTCATCAGATGTATACTACACATTCCCAAGAACCTGTTCCTTCTGGAGTATATGATTTGTTTGGATTAGATCTGCTATCTACTCGCGTGTGATTTCAAGTGAGAGCCACATCATGCCACCTCACATCTTCAAAAGCTTGAAAGTCAACACCAATGTGTACCTGGATGTGCTGAAGAGTGTGGGGATCCTCTGATGCAATCAGGTGGCTGTTGGCAGCCCCTGGGTGTGGCAGCAAGACTCAGTCTCTTTGGACGTAGGCCAACACTAAGGCTTGGCCTCAGAGGAGTGTTACGGCTTTGTGCCCTTCTCTCACTGCCCCCCTCCTCCCCCGATCTGAACCCGCTGGACTACTTCATTTGGCCGCACGTCGAGAACATCACCAAGATGACCTTCCACAACAAGTTTTAAAATAAAGCTGTAGTGTTGTTTTCTTTAGGGCAAAAAATGTATTGTTCCACCCTGTATAACAAATAAATGTCATCAAAAGTAATATAAGCTACTCTTCTACCTAGCTGGATAAGTTTTTAGTGTTTTTACTTACTTTATGACTTTTATTCAGTTCGAAAAACAAGAAGTATGTAGAGAGAAAAAAATGGCCACAATTTGAAACTTATGTCTTTGAAATCTCGATAATGAATTTAAAATAAAAATAAAACAAAAATACCGTCAGAACTTAACTCAATACATGTCATATTAACATTTATTGGGGGGTCTAACAATATTTCCTTTTTGAGTTTTTGACCGATTCTTGGGACTCTAAAGGCAAGAACAATACGGTGCCATATTTGTTTTCATTTCAACAAGCGCTCAGCACAACTTACGATTCACACTTAAAACACACTTTAATATCAGTTAAAACACCAAAATCTTATCTTGCCTTTGGTAACATTTATTTGTTATATATTTGGTTCTTTATCACTTTTTCGTACCTTTGTCTATTGTAAAACAATCTGTAACATCTTCCAAATCTTGTTTTATCGTTATTTCCATGGCAGGTGCTCGTCTGAACTCCAATCTCTGGTCCCCCCTCGCCAATCTTTCGCGAAAAACACCCGTCTAGCTGAATCCACTGTGAAAAATTTCCCCCACTCTATATCTGTGCCTAAATGAAAACGCGGATTCCATGAACAAAGCTTCTTTCTTAGAACTGCACCCCTGTGGAACTCTGTTCCGTCTGCCTGCTTCCCACCGGACTACAACTTGGATGTCTTCAAGTCCAATGGTGACAAATTCCTAATGAACCGCCCCCTTAAGTAAACACTTCATCAAATCTCCACACTAACGTAATGTACTTGCAATAACCCTTATCCCTGAGTGGCTTCCGGGCCTTGATAAGTGGTGATCACTGTGTAAAAAAAAATGCTTTTGTTTATTTAAAATCGAATACAAATCAGAAATCTGTAGAAGTAAACTGACGCCTTTCCACTTGCGGCTGGCAAGCTACCGTTTGTAAATGAAATTCATTAAACTCACTATGTCTGCCTGCCTCCAAATTTTCAAACTCTATCTCTACAGAAACTAAAAGTCGCAGAGTGGCACTAGAGGCCTCAAATGATTGGATTTTTTATGGATCGTACTTTTATGGAGTTTTAGCAAGTTTAAATAGTTTTTAAGGGGTCAAAAAAGGGATCAAAATCGAAACAATCGTTATCCTTTTTGTACATACATCTTTATTTTTATTCAGTTCATATGTGCGCCACGTCGGTACAGTGGTAACGTCACCAGCTTTGGATGCTACAATTTTGCTTTCCGTTTCGATTTTAGCTGATGGCACTCAATTCTTTTTTTTAAAACTTTTTAAATCACGACTCTGTAATAATATATACGAAATCTGAGCAAATTAAAATATATTTAAACGTATTTTGCAACTGTGCACCCCTTCCTCGATAGTCTCAGCTAAATCCAGAATTTGTTGTCAAAACATGAATTTTCGTTAAATTCTTAGATCTCTATTTCACCCAAGTACCTAAAATTGTTCTTTCTGTAATAGGATATTGTAAAAAACTGATATTAAGCGATCAGAGCTCAGACGGAGATGACAGAGTGGGTGACTTGAATCTTGCAACAGACAATGACGATTAATTATGATCTGAATTATGATGCAGATGATTAAAAAATATTTTATTAGTTTGGTTGGTTGGTTGTTTTTGTTTTATGGCATATCAACCCTTTTCGGGTTATTTAATGCCGAATCCAAAGATTTTGAAGAAAAATTTTTTAATAGAATATATTTGTTGTTTTCAAGTCGGTTTCTATTTAACCAATAGTTGGAACCCTAACAGGTACTACCACTCTGGGTCAGAGTGGACCTGGGAGCAATGGTAATTAAAGGGTGGCTCCACACTCCCCAAATCCCGCAAGCTGGGGCCTCATCACTGGATATAGTTTAAAGTCATATCCAGGACCCCCATTGAGGGACTTTTACCCTCTGCAGGGGGGGGGGGGCAGTCGGTGTATTCTAATGCCCCACCGACAGGGCCAAATATTTGATTAATTTTAGTTTAAAGCATAATTGATTGTTACTTTAAAGGGTAATGGATTGTCTTCCACTGGAAAAATAATGAAGTTCAATAGCTAAACTTCCACCAAAAATTTTTGCATTTCATAAATTTACCTTGATTATTATCCATAGTGCTTGAAAAAAGTGTGTTTATGAAAACAAACGAAATCTTCCACTCTCTGAGACATATGGTGGCATAATGAATGTAAGCAATGGACAGTTACAATCTGAAACTGTCTGGAATCTACCCAGATACTGAACTAATACATACAGGGCGTGTTTGAATCCATTCCCATTTTATTTATACCGTTATATTCATCTAATTCCGACTGAACGAATTAGTTCAACCAAGTTATAAAGGGTTAATTGTGACTGAAGTATTACATGGTATACAAATGAGTTGCTTTTCTTTTCTCAAGAAATGTAAGAGAATTGAATGTTTAAGCCCCATTTTTATTCTTGGTTTTATCACTTATTTTCTGTTTAGTTTAGTATTTTGTTCCTGCTTTTTTTTTTTTTTTTTTTTTGGCATTATTTTGTGTATTTTGTTATTGAAAAATTTATTCCAGTAAGTTTACCATTTTTTCCATTGTTTATTTGTTGACATGTCTTTGATAAGTCTGAGTAGGGGATTTAAAAATTTTTAAGCAGTTAGGATGTTTAAGGCAGTTTTTTGTGTTGCTGAATCAGCTAATTTATTTCATTTGAAATTGTTATAGCTTGATATCCGGCAGAAAATAAATTCTTTCAGACTTTTAATTGCATTAGCTTGTTGAACGAGGTCATAAAGGGTATTGTTCATTCGTTAACAGAAATGTGACTTACAATTAAAGTTAATATTTATAATTAAGATAAGGGTAATCCGTTTTTCTTTTTAGCAAGCGACATGTTCATCTACTCAACACATTTTACAATTAGTTTTGCTGCCCTTTTTTTACAATGGCAATATTCTCTTATTACAAAGAAAATGTTTTCTAATTGAGCTTTAAGTGTTTTCTTGGATATAAGAGCATTACAAAGAATAATTTGTTTACAGAAAAAAAGTTCTTAACTTTGAACATCCTGATTTAACTTTATTTTTATTTTTTAAATTTATCTTTGATTTGAATAAAACAAATCTATTTCTTTATTTAAGTTTTTTTAATTTTTTTTTTATTTTCCATAGAGTGAAAAAGATTCAACTATAGAAAGAGCATCCAGCAATTTGATACTTATTGACACCCAGAGTTATTTCCCTTGTTTTTTTCTTGGCAACTTTGCTTAACAGTTTATATATTTCTTTTAAAGAATGCAGAAACATAAATCAAATTATCTCAGACTTAATCTAAGTTTATAGAAGGATTGTATTTCGGAAAGGTGTCAACTAAAAATTGAATTAGTTTAAATAAATCTAGAGTGACTGATCTTCGTGTTTTCTCTTAGATGTCAAGCTAGTCAGATTTGTATTCAGTATAAAGACAAATTTATCTCTGACTTGAATAAAACAAATTGTTTTCTTTCCTTCTCTTTACTCATTTTTTATTAATAGTGTAAACGTTTCAAGTGTAGAAAAAACATCTATCGATTTGATTGTTATGTAGTATCATAAATCCATCTTTTTCCAATTAGCAGTTTCTTAAATTTAATATGACCTGCATTGTCAGCTGAGCTCCAACCTCTGTCCCATCACCGCAATGTTGCATTCCTGTGCCTGTTTTACAAGTACTTTAATGGAATGTGCCCTGATAGCACTCGTTCCCCCTTCGACGTACATACTCCCAATTAACCGACATGTAACAAAATCCCACCCCTTCACTCTTGAGGTCTCTAGATGCTGAAATACCTTCTACTCTAATAGTTTTTCCCTCGAACTGCTAAACCTTGGAATTCCCTCCCTGTGTCTTACTTCTCTCACTGAACTAACATGCAGAAATATAAATGTGAACAGATATCTTGCTGCTTAACTCCTCACAGTCCCCTGTTAGACACATGCTCAAATAGTAACCCCTCACGTTTCACATGGCACTATGCCTTGTTTGAGGAGAGAATAAAAAACAAAAAAAAGCATGAAAAAAAAATGAAAAAAAATTATTAAACTTATAAAATGATACTTTATTCACAAATGAATTTAAAATTAGACAATATAGACATTTGCTGTAACAAAAGAGACGAATATTCAAAATGCAGGTAAATGGAGAGCATGTGTAGTGTAACATCATTTGTGATATCTGATATTAATTATTTCAGCAGTGAGTATAGTCAGTCAGACTATGTCTCTCTTTGTAATAGTAGTAGTAGTAGTAGTAGTTGGTTGGTTGGTTGTTTTTGTTTTACGGCATATCAACCCTTTTCGGGTTATTTAATGCCGAATCCAAAGATTTTGAAGAAACATTTTTAATAGAATATATTTGCTGTTTTCAAGTCGGTTTCTATTTAACCCATAGTTGGAACCCTAACAGGTACTACCACTCTGGGTCAGAGTGGACCTGGGAGCAATGGTAATTAAAGAGTGGCTCCATACTCCCCAAAGCCCACAAGCTGGGGCCTCACCACTGGATATAGTTTAAGGTCATATCCTGGACCCCCATTGAGGGACTTTTACCCTCTGCAGGGGGGCAGTCGGTGTATTCTAATGCCCCACCGACAGGGCCAAGTAGTAGTAGTATATCAAACCAAATTAAATTTATTAACAAAAAAAGCAAAGTGCAAAAGTCATGTACAAAGACAAAATATTTATATGAATACTAGCATGGATGCCTGGCGTTGCCCGGGTGTTTGAAGGTGCGTGTTGAGCAAAAAAAAATAAAGAAATAAAGAAATGGTAGTAGGAAGGCAGGCTCGAACCAATACCGTGAAGAAGGAAAAGAATGGGGAAAAAAGTGACATCTTTGCTGTTATGGCCACCGCCAACCCAGAAGTGACGTAGGTTTAAATTAAGACTAGACAATCGAAAAGAGGGAATGACTTTCGAAAATATCGGCGAAAAAAGCGACCTCTCCCTGTTGAAAAATGCCCAGTTGAGGGTGAAAAAATTAATGTTTTTAGCCAATTTTTTTGTCATCTGAAGAGTCGAGCTTCAAAACGATACTGATCTTGTGAAAATCCGTCGCCTCTGTCGAAAATTTAAGGCAGACATGCAAACAGACATACATACATACATTTATATATTGGTAGTTAAAATATTCGATCCAAACCAATTAAAAATCTTGCCCTATCTCTGAATACCCTTTATGTAAAATTTCAAATGTTTAGAGCAAAAATTGTCTGAGTAATTTGGTAGAGAGCGCAGAGGTCAATGTTTTTTTAAACTTTGATCCCTATTATGACCCCTGAACATTTATTGTTTTAGGCTCAAATACACTTATTACGTTAGATCCATGTCCAAGGAACCTATATCTAAAATTTCAATTATTTATACCCAAAATTGTCGGCGGAGTTTAGTAGAGTTCTCAAAGATCAAATCGTTGAACTTTGACCCCTTAACAGCCAAATTTCTGTCCGAAAACGAATTACAAAGATTTTCCCAAATTTCAGTACCCTGTATATCAAATTTCGAATCTGTAGACTGAAAATTGACAGAGTAATTGCGTAGGGAAATGTACAGACAGACACTTTCACTTTTATAGATATATAGATTTTGAATCTAGATATTATAGTCATTGTAAAGACTTTCTCTGGCAAACTGTTCTACACACAGACAGAGAATACTGCCTTTTTTGGGGACAAAAGCGACGACAATATGTCATTTATGAGTACCTGCAGGGATTGCGACTTGTTGAAAAAATTTTTTCAAAAGGTACATGTTCGAAAAGAAGTATCAGACTACATGATACGTTTGTGTCTCTCTCCAAAATTGTCAATTAGTGCAGCAGATGCATGTATTGTTTAAGGTTTATCTAGTTTCTTTCACAGTTTTCTCCAAAGATTTATGAGACATGCTGGCTGTAAACAGCATCCCTCCACAGGGAGAAAGGGAATTCATCCGAAAACACATCTGCTTCATCTTGCACATCCCACAAAAGAGAAGGGACTAGCTCCGTTTGTTACATCACTACTAGAGAGCGACTTCTGCTGCTTTCTAAGCCACATCCTATTAAAGAATTCCCTCACTATTCGCAGGGATTACGTCCTTTGTCCCTTATATATAAGATTATATCATTTGCCCCTTATATATAAGGTTATATCCTTTGCCCCTTATATATAAGATTATATCCTTTGCCCCTTATATATAAGACTAGCGAGGGGTACCCGGCGTTGCCCGGGTGTTTTTCGGGGTATGTGAAAAAAACCCCGAAAATGTGAAAAAAAAAACGAAGCCTTCACGACGCGCAGTTGGAAAATAGTAAAGTGTTTAAAAAAAAAAACAGGTGCGCGTTTTTGATTGACGTGACGGCGATAGGTATTCAGCAGTTAGCATACTGTGCGGGACAGTTTTGAATGAGGTGAATAAATCGGTTTGTTTGTTTGTTTTAAAAAACCCGCTCCCTGTTTATTAGGAGGAGCGAAATGAAAGCTACAGTCTGATATGACGTAGTCGACATTACTTAGCTCTCTTGAGACAACTGGCTTTCGGTCTGTTGTATTTATTTGCTCCCCCACCGAGCAAATTAGGCACAAGGCCAATTTTTATTGTGAGGAGTCAAGGGAGGGGGAAGGGAAAAAGGGGACCAGCTCCCGAGAGGAGGGAAATGGGAGCTGGTTAAAGGTCAAGCATGTGGGGTTGCCCCCACATCTGGTCTTTGCTAGTCATAGCTAGTCCTAGCTAGTCATAGCTTGCAGTATCTGCCGGAACAGATACTACACTTTGATCTTGTTACCCGGGCCCCGGAGGGTGCGCGGGCAAGTGGCTTTCAGCCTGTTGTATTTATTTGCTCCCCCACCGAGCAAATTAGGCACAAGGCCAATTTTTAATGTGAGGAGTCCAGGGAGGGGGAAGGGAAAATGGGGACCAGCTCCCGAGAGGAGGGAAATGGGAGCTGGTTAAGGGTCAAGCATGTGGGGTTGCCCCCACATCTGGTCTTTGCTAGTCATAGCTAGTCCTAGCTAGTCATAGCTTGCAGTATCTGCCGGAACAGATACTACACTTTGATCATGTCACCCGGGCCCCGGAGGGCGCGCGGGCAAGTGGCTTTCAGCCTGTGATTAGAGTCGAGTTTCGCTTTTTTTTATACCGAAAACCGAATGTAACGCGTGCCGATGCGGGAAATGTGGAATAATTAACGTTTGAAAGTCAATAAAATTAAATAGACAAGCGAGCTCCGTGGGTAACTCTGAGATATTACAATTTATAGATGATATAAAAAGTTTTAAGTTGTGAACCGAGCAAGCGCTTCTCTGAAAGAAGCCTTTTGTGGACATCGAGGAAAAGCGTACATACATACATACATACATTTTTGCTTTTATATATATAGATTATATCTTTTGTCCCTTATATAAAAGATTATATCCTTTGTCCCTTGTATATAAGATTATATCCGGTACTAAATGCTTCCCAAACACATTTGAAATACACTCTTACTCATTAATACAGTAATAATGAGGTAATATTGCATGCAATTATGTATCTATTTCACTAATGTAAATATTTTAATTTTGTACTGCAACAATGTTTTAATAATAATAAAAAAAAACAAGTACAAGAGGACAATACCACCGAATAGCAGAGTTACCCGGACTGTATTATTGTACCGTAAAGTTATATCTTACGCGTACAACATATGCATTAGAATTGACAGAAAGTAAAAGAAATTTAAACTCCAGATTGTAGAGAAATAGAAAAACGCTAGCCGTTATATTCCAAACGAAATCTCCAGATCTAGCGGAAAAAACACTAAATTGACAACACTGTTTACAGAGCATTTGTTTTATAAAGTTAGGACGTTATTGCGGTATACCAGCGTACAATGCGATAGGATTAAGAGCTTAACCAATGAATATGCAGGGCTATGAATGGGGGACTGCAAACAGGTGAAGGTATCCTGACATTTCTTTAAGAAATGTAATCTATCGGCCAATCTGTAATCACTAAAGATGCAAGTTGGATAAATGCAGCTTATTTATATGTAGCCAAATAAGAGTCCGTCGGTCTGTCACACTGAAGTTTGGGATATCATTTTTGCTACAAAATATGCAGATTAGACATTATATTTTAAATGCGTACATCCACCTTTATGCGAAAATGTGACTATTTATTGGTCAATGTGTCATAAATTTCAAATAGTATTTTCACCGTTATGTTTCTGAGTTTTGAAGATGAGGATTGATTATTCATTTTATTTCGACTGTTTCCACAATGTTTCAGTCGATGTAACCTCTGATTTTCTTTAGTTGAACTTAGGAATCTTTCTGTCAAACTAATTAAGGCCCCGTGGCAGAGTGGATAATGTACTTGGTAAAATTCAGTTCTAAGTGAGTTTTATGGAACGTTGAAGGTTCAATTCTCAGTACGGGCAACACTCAAGATGCAATTGGAAATTACTAGTCTGAAGCATATTAGGAGTATTTTCATTGCTTAAATTGTTTAGTGGACACATTTTATTTTGGCCGAGTCGCAGCACTTCGATAAGCAGCTCGACCGGTCAGTACCTCATACTTATATATATATATATTAACTAATATCCTTATTGTGAAATGTTCAAATAAAATAAATGGATACATACTTAATCGATTAACATGTCTTGTTGGGTTGCATGTCGGCTCTGACGGTACAAAGTGACTCTCGTCATGAAATTCCTGTCATCATGGAAACATCAACTCAGAACCGTCATAGGCAGAATCGGCCTTTCACAGCTTAATGCCATTTCTAACCTTAACCTGTTACAAATCAGAGGTTAATTGTTTGAAGAATGTACTGAGTAATTGATAAAAGATAGAGATTGCTAATGTCACATGAGTTACTTCCCTTGAATTAATATACACGAAATGGAGATTATTCGTATTATTTGATTTCATCAAACTATCATTCTCATCTTGAGTATTATTTTCACAACGTTTCGGTTGATGAAAGCTTCAACCTACTTCAGATGTATCTTATCAAAGTCGAGAGTCTGCATAGAATTTCAAATGGGGCCCAGTATTTAATTCATGAAGAGATTATGCTCACATTCCATCAGTTATAACTAGAGCTAGGACAACAGCATATTATTTTCATTGTTTGGACTCTCGAGTGTGTATCCATTGATATCTTATGTTTTTATATAGAGTGATGTGGTTCTCGATTGATTGACTGTGTCTGTGTCGGATATATACTCGAGAATCAAAACAATGATAAGAATATTCTGTTGTCATAGCCCTAGTGATGACTGCATGGAAGTCCTACGTAATTCATAGTTGTATTTTTGAGTGTCACCTGCACTGAGGATTGAACCGTCAATCTTCAAAAAAGTGTATTTTACCAATGAATTTTACCAAGTACTTTTATCCACTACACCATAGGTCCTTGACTGATGAACGAAAGCATGCTGGATTGATCAAAAGGTTCCATTCGAAATTCCGTGGAGATGCAGATCAACAAAAAGATTCGCGAGTTCAAAAAGATACAGATGAAGAATGTCAGGTTACATTGAGTGAAATGGTGTGAAAATAATGCCGAACAATAATTCAAAGAATGTTAAGAATAATCAATACTCATCTAAAAAACTCAGCAATATAAAAAGAAATGGAGATTATTTAAGTTTTTTTTTTTTGCTTTGCTTTTTTTATATGGTGGTCACCACTTATCAAGGCCCAGAAGCCACTCAGGGATAAGGGTTATTGCAAGTACAGTACGTTAGTGTGGAGATTTAATGAAGTGTTTACTTAAGAGGGCGGTTCATTAGGAATTTGTTAATGTTGGACTTGAAGACATCCAAGTTGTAATCAGGTGGGAAGCAGGCAGACGGAACAGAGTTCCACAAGCGTGCACTTTTAAGAAAGAAGCTTTTTTCATGGAATCCACGTTTTGATTTAGGCACAGATAAAGAGTGGGGTAAATTTTTCACAGTGGATTCAGCTAGACGGGTGTTTTTCGTGAAAGATTGGCGAGGTGGGACCAGAGATTGGAGTTCAGACGAGCACCTGCCATGGAAATAACGATAAAACAAGGATAGGCTCGCAACGTCTCTTCTGTGGGAGAGAGGATGCAGGGTAGAGAAAAGGGCATCCCCACTAAGCCATGAAGTCTATTTTGTACTCTGTCAAGGCAGGATAGGCTGTTTTTAGCAGCTCATGCCCAGATATGGCAGTAGTATTCCATCCTTGGACATACTTGGCTTTTATATATAGAGAGAATTGCATCAGTAGTGAGATATCTTCTGGAGCGGTAGAAGGATCCCACCATCTTTACAGCGACCTTGGCAACAGACTTGATGTATGTGTTCCATTTCAGATCATTAGTAAAGGTCAAATCCAGAAGCTTGTCAAAACATGGGGCTTCTCCTAGACGAGAGCCATCCATTTCAATTGATGCCAGATGGGGATCAGAGCGTTGATGATGTAAGGATAGGAGTTTGGTTTTATATGCATTAAAGGTAACCAGCCACATCTTCCCCCACTGAACCATGCGCTCAAGATCAGAGGAGAGAGAATCAGAGAGAACTTTGTCATTTACAGCCTTTGATGTGTTGCTGTAGATGGTCGTGTCATCAGCATAGATGTGAACGAATGATTTAAGTATGTGTTTAGGGAGATCATTGATGTAGATCAGGAAGAAAGTTGGGCCCAGGATTGACCCTTGAGGGACTCCAGCATTAATACTGCAGGCCTCTGATTTTTGTGCATCTACCACTACTCTTATGAGACTATCGGAAAGAAATGATTGAATGATTGAGAAAACATTTCCAGTTATACCATAGCTGGAAATCTTGTGAAGTAGACCCTTATGCCATACCTTGTCGAAGGCCTTTGATATGTCAAGAGCAATTGCCCTAGAAAGGAAGCCTTTGTCAAGAGATTCACTAATCCTGTGAGATATAACCGTCAGCACATCTGCGGTAGATCTTACAGAACGGAAACCATATTGTGTGTCACTAAGAAGGTTGTTTCTGTTAAAGTGGTTGACTATTTCTCTATTTAATATGGATTCCAGCAACTTACTCATAACACACAGGAGACTTATTGGTCTGCATTGAGAGGGAGATGACTTATCACCTTAATTCTTAAATACAGACCATACAGGGAGTCGGAAAGCACTTCTCCTGAAGGCAACGCTTAAACAGTTTTGTAAGTATGGGAGCAAGTTCTGGTTGAAGATTTTTTAACACTGTAATTGGGATGCTGTCAGGGCCAGTTGCTTTACTGGAATCAAGGTTCTTGATTAGCTTGGCGATCTCATGCACAGATATTTGTATGTTACCTAGCATGTTCTGTGTTATAGGAGGAAATATGGGGAGTTGATAGCCTTCGTCGCATGGGGTAGAATTAGCTGCAAAGTTCTTGGCAAATAGTTTGGCCTTGTCTGATGCTGACGAGATAACCTCTGGTCCATTGATAATGGTTGAGATAGAACGCACACTTCTGTTCAGGATCCTATTTGTTATTTGCCAAAACTGGTGGGAACCAAGCCGCTGATCAGCTACTTTGGATTTAACAGACTGGGCAGGTAGATATGTTGACTGCTCAGAGTGAAATGTCTTTGGAAAGTATAAGAAATATTAATGTTTACACTTGCAAATATGATCTGCTACCAAATGTTTATGTTTCCTGTAATTTCCATAGACAATCTGCTGACAAATCTCCTTCCTGAACAGTCAATATTTTTGTTTTAAGTAGTCTACTTCCGGTATAATAATTCCATGGAAGTAACTCGTCTGTAATCTGACATCAACAAGGTCTTTATCTTATTTTAAATGCATCTAAATATCAATCCATCTTTTGGTTTTCCATGCATTTTATCAATAACTTTGATAACTGTGCAGATTAATGACTATATCTTGATATCAATTGAGACGAATGACTCTCATCTCAAAAGGAGCACTCTGCTTTAACGAGCTTCTGGGTCTGACCTTCACTCCACTTGAAATGGAAGATTAAATCAAATCTGTTGCCAAGGTAGCTGGAAAAATGGTTGCATCATTTTACCGCTTCAGAAGGTATTTCATTCCCGACGTAAGCATCGACCTGTATAAGAGCCAGATACATCCTAAAATGGAGTACTGCTGCCACATCTAGGCAGGATCTGCTTGGAGCAATTTATCATGCCTGGATAAAGTTCAAAATCGGCTTTTAAACCTAGATGCCCTTTTCTCTTCCCTGTAATCTTTTCCATAGAAGAAACATTGCAAGCCAGTTTCTACTCTATTGTTATTTTCATGGCAAGAGCTCAGCTGAGCTTCAATTTATGCCCCTCCCCTGCAAAACTTTCACAAAATCACTCGTCTACCTATAAGCACTGTCAACAATTTTCTCCACGCTATCTGTACCTAAATCTAAACGCAAATTTCATGAAAACAAAGCTTCTTTCCTAGGACTACTCGTCTGTGGAACCTTGTTCCGCTGGGCTGCTTTTCAACTGACTACAATATCATTGTTTTTAAGTTCAAGGTAATCAAGTTCGTACTCTCCCGTCCCTTTAAATAGTATAATCCTGCCCAATTCCCACCAAAAATTATCAGTGAGTTGTTGTCGCACCGAACAATTACATTCCTTAACCCTTATCCTCTAGTGGCTTTGGGCCATGATAAATGGTGGCTCAGTTCTAAAAAAAAACCAAAGCTTTATTTAAGTCACCATATTTATTATAATCATCTATTTAACGTCCATTAAACCTGTGTGTATATGTGTTGAAAGGCTTTTAAGATTGACTTCCAAAGTAACTTATTTCTGGCCAGGTATTTATTCATCCCTCCGGTCTATTTTTATAACACCAATGTTTTCTTAAGCCTATTCCTGTGAAGTGCATATACTACCTCGATTGTTCTATGTTTACTGGTCCTGGATATGACCTTAAACTATATCCGGTGGTGAAGTCCCAGCTTGCGGGCTTTGGGGATTGTGGAGCCACCCTTTAATTGCCATTGCTCCAAGGTCCACTCTGACCCGGAGTGGTAGTACCTGTAAGGGTCCCAACTATGGGTTACATAGAAACCGACTTGAAAACAACAAATATATTCTATTAAAAAAAGATTCTTCCGAATCTTTGGATTCGGCATTAAATAACCTGATATGGGTTGATACGCCGTAAAACAAAAACAACCAACCAAATACGTTTACTAACCCGAAAGAACACTCATCCATTCTTTCAATATGACCATACCAACAAAGTATCTTGTTCTGCACACATCTTCCAATATTGTACTGTCCAGATTTAATCTTTCTCCGAAATCTCATATCTAAGCTTTTAAAAGTCACGTTACATATTTATTGTTATCATATGTTGCATTTCTTAATGTTTTCTATTGTAAAGAATTTTTTTCGTTTCGCAATAAAGTCACAAAGTGTTTGCGTTTTTCGGTGATTGACTCTGAATTAAAAATGAAATATCTGAATTATTATGTGTAACCCTAACCCGACTCGCACATAGAAATGACCGCAAATACCAAACAAATGAAAAAGAAAACAGCTAACCAGTCTCAATATCAATCGATTTTCAACAATAAGAAATAATACAATATCTTCGTTCATATTTGCTTTAATAAGCGTGCTTGATTGTGTAAATATTTTTTCATTTCATTTTCATTCTTACTAAATATTGGTTTACAAAAATAATCCTTTTCTCATACGAATCTAAATAAGTCTGAATTCCCATCACGGTTAGTTAAAGATTGGAGATTATAAATATGTGTTCTTTATGCACGATGAAAAACCATTTCAGCTAAGTAGTACAAAAATGAAATATCTTTTTATTGCCTTTTTTTTTACACAGTGGTCACCACTTATCAAGGTCCGGAAGCCACTCAGGGATAAGGGTTATTGCAAGTACATTACGTTAGTGTGGAGATTTGATGAAGTGTTTACTTAAGGGGGCGGTTCATTAGGAATTTGTTAACGTTGGACTTGAACACATCCAAGTTGTAGTCAGGTGGGAAGCAGGCAGACGGAACAGAGTTCCACAGGCGTGCAGTTCTAAGAAAGAAGCTTTGTTCATGCCTTCTTGAAGTTTATTGGTTTCTAGTTGATGAGATGATGGGTTTTGATGCCTGATTTGTCCTGTGGTCAGAGAGAAAATAGATTGATTCTCAACTCCGTCGGAAATTCACAAAAAATATAAATTAGAACAAACACAAGGTGACTTCAATAAGTTTCCAGACTTTCTTCATATGGACATTTTTATTGATAGTACACAAACGAAACTCTAGTTCCGTTCGAATAATCTCCTCCGGCTGCAATGCACTTGTACCATTCTAACAACTTCTGAAATATCTCATGGAAGTTCTCTTGTGTGAGTATGTCAATGACCCTCATCACAGCCTCTTTCCTCTCCTCAAGTGTCTCATAACGAAAGCCTGTAAGGTTTCCTTGAGCTTAGGGAATAACCAAATATCAGAAGAAGCAAAGGGTGTGGAACTGTCTTCATGCCCATTTTAGTCAAATAGTCTGTGAGAATGATAGACCACGCTTGGGACAAACTTCACACGAATATTCCTTGTGAATAATTGTTTGTACAGTTCCCACACTGACATCAAACTGTGCACTTATTGTCTCTATAGACACACGACAGTCCTTATCCATGAAAGTCTTTATTTGGCCAATCAACTTTGGTGTTCTACTTCCTTACTCCTCCCACACCTCTCATCATCCATCACAGAATCCCTGCCTTCCTTGAATCTTTTAAGCCACTCAAAGACTGATGCTCGATTCATGCAAGATGGTCCAAAAGCAGTCTGAAGCATTCCATACGTTACTGTGGCATTTCTTCAAGTTTAAACAGAAGTTTATTGCATATCACTCGTCTAAATTGTTCTCACGTCCAGATTGCATTTTTGAAATTCACCAACCATGACAATCAGGATTTAGTAAGGTGTATCTAATTCCTGCTGTAGCTGTTCATTTAACTTGAGGTAATAAATATTGGTCAGCCATCTCATAAGCTGTATAGCAATAACCTACTAAATTTTTAAGACTTTATGACAATTTTAAATGCCTGTACATAAATAGTCTGGAAACTTATTGAAGGCACCTTATACATTGGGGACATTGCCAAAGCCGCTGCAAAGAACGTGGGTTCCTTCTAATGTGCTAGAAAATTACTCACACCAGAGAGTAGCCTATATTTCTACAAAGCCACAATTATCTCATGCTTGGAGTATTGTTGCCACATATGGCCTGACGCATCTTCCACTAGTTTCTTTCTCTTCGACAGGGTCCAAAAGAAAAAAAAAAAAGAGCCTCAAATCTAATAGGTCCTGCACTGTCGACCAAGCTCCAACCTCTGTCCCATCTCTGCAATACCGGCCATCCTTTGCTGCAATGTTGCATCTCTGTGCCTATTTTACAAGTACTTTAAATGAATGTGTTCTGATGACCTCATAGCACGTGCGCCCCCCCCCTATAATGTGGTACTGTTGCAAATGGACAATCAAATAAAGCAAATAAATGAATAAAAATCTGGATTAGCGTTTTTGTCTATTTTCAACCACATGTCCATTTTAGCCTGGAACGTTTATCCTTCTTCCTACCGCACACCAGCTGCAACCGGCCAATTCTCATCTGTGACGTCCATTTTCTTCATCGTCCACGTTGTTTCTCTTTTTTCCTTCCTCTTCTCGTGCACACTTCCTAATTTGCATATGCATGTTTTTCTGCTACTATCACTGCTACTGCTAATCTCTTCACCTGCCAACCATCCTTTACTGCTGATGATACTTGCCACGTGCTCACACGCATCATGTAACACTCATCACACGCATCATGTAACACTCATCACACGCATCATGTAACACTCCACTCAACGTACATAGTCCTGACTAACCGACAAGCAGCAAACTCTTCACTGTTGAGGTCTCTAGATGTTGGAAAGCTTTCTATTCAGTAGTATTTTTTCTTGGAGTAATAGATTTTAGGATCTCCTCGCTTTCCTGCTTTCCTTCCTGTTCTAACCTGCAGAAGTTTAAATGTAATGTGAACAGACATCTCGCCATTTAACTCCCTCACAGTTCTTTCTTAGACACAATCCTAAATAGTTGCCCTTTACGTTTCAAGTGGAGGTGAAAAGAATAATAAAACTTTTACTTTACGATTTACGATTTGTCTTTGCATCTTGTCGAAAGGCTTTATCTGTTAGTCGTCTGTTAGGTCAGTCTGTCAATGCGTCTGTCCTTGTACTTGATTTAGAAATATCATTTTCATCATGCTGATAAATCCTTTATAATCTGTTTGAACTAATTCATCCAGTCATAAATAAATATATATAACAGCATAAATACACTGGGAATTGATTAAAACACGCTGTGTACATATTACTCCAGTATCTGGGTAGATGTCAGATCCCTTCAGATTGCAACTGTCGATTGCGTACATTCAGTATGCCGCCATCTGTCTCAGAGAGTGGAGAATTTTGTTTGTTGTCATAAACACACTTTTTATAAGCACTATGGATAATCAAGGTAAGTTTATAAAATGGAAAAATTCTCAGTGGTAGTTTAACTATTGAACTTCATAATTTTTCCAGTTTGAAGACAATCATAGTATCATTATCCTTTTAAACTAACTAAAATTAACAATAAATATTTTTTAATTTTCTACATCATAATTCAGATCGTAAAGGTTTATGATAGATGCATCTTTATAAGAGGCCCTGTTTGTCTCTTTGTCATGCGGATGTTTGAAATAGAATTTTCATACTTATAACGATGTGTAAAATTGTATTAAAAATAGTGAATCCAATTAACGCCGAAAAAATCTTTCGAATTATATTTTTAAGGAAGCAAACATTTATACAAATAAATTAATGTTGTTGAAAGGCAGAAACAAGATGCAATGAGAGTCTAGTTTTAAAATGCAAAAATGGATTGTAATGAAAACTATTTTAGTTAACTTAGATTATTGTCTATGTATATCTCTGCCTGCATATATATATATTTCTATCGGTTTGTCTGCCTGTTCCACTTTTACTCGGAAACTATGGTCGCGATGAGTCTGTAATTTTGTATGGATCCTTGTTATGATTAGGTGCAGCAAACGAGATATTATGGCATCTGTTCGATGCATAGTTAGAAATCAATAGGGATTACTTACAACGATACTATATTTATTCTAAAACTTTTGCATAAAACACTCATTCTAAGTCTTTATATAACTTATAACTGCTATATTATAATACTTATAACTGCTATAACTTTTGCCCATTTTTAACGAGTTAAAAATCACTATATATATATATATATATATATATATATATATATATATATAGTAAGTTATAAAATATATATGGCGATTAAGTTACACTGAATATTCCACGTTTCATCCACTCTAGGACTCTTCAAGCTTCAAACGCGGAATATTCAGTGTAGCGTAATCGCCATATATATTTTATAACTTACTTACTAGCTCTACCTACGTACTGAGCACTTTTGAAGTAAATACTTAAAGTTTACGCATAAATCTATACTTTCGTATATTAATTTTAATTGAGTAAATTAAGTAGTTATATATATATATATATATATATATATATATATATATATATATACACGAGTGTTACTGCTAATTTATAAAGTTCTTCATTTATTATGTGGCACAATGAAGAGCACCCCTTTTCGGGGGAGTAAGGGCTTATACATTAATAAACTTCATGTCTAACTTGAGGTCCTGGATATGACCTTAAACTATATCCAGTGGTGAGGCCCCAGCTTGCGGGCTTTGGGGAGTGTGGAGCCACCCTTTGCCATTGCTCCCAGGTCCACTCTGACCCGGAGTGGTAGTACCTGTTAGGATCCCAACTTTGGGTTAAATAGAAACCGACTTGAAAACAACAAATATATTTTTTTTAAATATTTTTCTTCAAAATTCTTGGATTCGGCATTAAATAACCGGAAAAGGGTTGATATGCCGTAAAACAAAAACAACCAAACAACCAACTTATGTCTAACTTGTTCTGTACTTATGAGATGGAAACATCATGCAGGTGCTTTGTGATTTTGAAAATGTTAGAATAGATCAGCCAGGTTTGACTGACAAGTGTTTATGAAAATTCGGCGTCAAAATCATTCGAGATCAACATTGTACACAGATAGCTGAATTTAAAAGCAAAACAATATTCACACATTATGTATGAATATCTCTCTTTCTCTCATTTTATATCTTTCACTCTTTTTCTATATTTCTCTCTTTTACTCTCTTTCTCTCTCTTTCCTCATAGAAAGAAAGAATCGAATATGATTGTATTGTTTTTAAAACAGTTAATACTTACCTTCTGGGCGCGAGAGACGCGATATAGCAGTTTAGCTGCATGCGGCTGGTTTCAACTGGTCTTTATTTAAATATACTCCGCCAGTGTTAAACGTAAAATAAATGATATATTTTTATAAAAAAAGCATTTGTTCGCTATTTTTGTAAAAGCGTTTAATTTCAGCATGCGGTACCTGTCATTAACGGACGATGGAAATACTGCGTGTAACGACGCAATGAAAACTCAAGAAGCGACCCATGTCAGCCGGTTATATCTAAAGACATCTCAACCTGTTGCTGTTTCCATGTGCCTATCGTTTGATATCGTTTATTCCCTCAGGGAGCTGGTTGCGTTCCCAAGACGTTCCTCAATCAAGTAACTGTTCCCGGGAACCGATAGTGTCATAATCATATAATCATATAGTCCGCCAAGCTAAAGTGTAAAAATTATTTCCTCATAAAAATGTTTTAAAAATTAGGATACACAAATAATAACGATTTCAAATAACAATGCGTTCTTAAAGTTTTTCTTTGGTCTTTATTGAGGGGAAACCATAGATTTCGGCGTCTGCTCTCTGTAGACCCTTATGTGAATGAGAATAGAGATGTTCGTTGATTCAATATATTATTCTGCAGAACAATTCTATGTAATTCTTATGTGTAGAGTAGGAGGCAGAATTTAAAGAATTTCGTTAACCCATGATCATGTTTTGGAACACCTGCAGAATCGTACTGAAAATCAGGGGCCGCTTGTTATTTAATTGTTAACGTTAACGTTGAAGAGAAAACAAGACTAATTCTAGTGTTCGCCTATTCTATTTTAGCATTCAAATTTTAGTTCACTTTGATTTTCAAATATGCACATGAACATTTTATACTCGTGAATTTAATTATTCATTTATGTAGGCTCCCATGCGTGCATTAGTATAAATGTGTATATACGAGAGATAAAATGCATCCTCGAATATATGCATATTAAGATTAAAGCTGGTGATAACTATGAACCGATCTTCGTATAATATATATATATATATATATAATGAAAGTGTTTGTGTGTGTGTGTGTTTGTGTACATTTCCCTACACAATAACTATCAATTTTCGGTCTACAGACTCGAGATTTGACATAAGGGGTATTGAGTTTTGGAAAAATCTTTTTGATCGGTTTTCAGCAAGAAATTTAGCTGTTAAGAGGTCAAAGTTAAATGATTTGACCTTTGGGAACTCTACCAAACTCCTCTGCTAATTTTGGGCATAAACACTTGAAATTTAGATATAGGTTCTATGGATATGGATCAAACTTTATACTTTTATTTCAGCCCAAAAGAATAGGGTTCAAAATTGGGGGTCAAAGTTTTTAAAAAATTGACCTCTGCGGTCTCTACCAAATTACTCAACCAATTTTTGGTCTAAATATTTGAAATTTTACATAAACTGTATTCAGATATAGGGCAAGATTTTTAATCGGTTTTTGGCCGAAATGTTGGCTGCCAAAGTTCAAAAGATTTTACATTTGCGGTCTCTAGCAAACTATTCAGCCAATTTTGGGTTTAAACATTTGAAATTTCACATAAAGGGTACTCAGGCATGCAGTACGCTTTTTAATCCGTTTTTGGGCGAAAGTTTTGCTGCCAACTGGTTATGGTTAAAAAAGTTGACCTTTGCAGACTCTGTTACATGATTAGGGCTGTCCCCTTTTCATGTAAGTATAAAAATAGAGAGATTTAGTTAAATGTAAAAATGAAATAGAATAGACGAAATTCGAACCTCGTAATTTAGGTTTAGAAATAGATTGCGAGAGAGAATTAGAAAATGGAATGTAAAAACAAACCATTGATAAATATCTTAATAAGACTCTCTAAGACTCACTTTCAATAATAAATATAACAACGAACAATAACAACAACAAGAACAATAAAAAAAATAATAATAAATAGAATAATAATAATGAACCGACAAAATGTAACAACTCTACCAAACTACTCCACCAATGTTGGGTCTAAACACTTGAAATTTTAGATGTAGGTTACCTTGACATGGGTCAAACATTTTAATTTGATTTGAGCCCAAAGCAATAAATGTTGTGAGAAAGTCAGCGGCAACCATCAGCACATATGCAAATTAGCATGTGTCCGCAAGCTTGCGTCACAGGAGAGGGAAATAAATGCACTATGCAAGGAAGAGAAGCACAGAGAAACCGGGAAAGATGGACGTCTGGTCCCATGGTAGCGGTTACGAGAGACTTTTAAGCTGGTGTCCAGATGGTAGGGTTTTGTTAATCCCATTAATCTCACGAAATTAACAGCAAAAAAAAACAAAAAAAAAAAAACAAGAAACAGGCATTGTCTGGAAAATAACGGTAATAAAGGCATTTTTGCTAAAACAGAAAAAAAGCAGAATCAGATTTTTGTTTTTTTCCTTTCCTTTGTTGTTCTTTTTCGATGGTGTGAGGGTGGGAGTCAGAGAAAGGTTGGAAGTGTAACGAACACGGTGCGAGCGTAACGGCCACGTTACACATATTTATATTATCTTTATACAATGTTAGATATGTGTCTATGTTTATATCCGAGGGTCGCTACAAAATTAATACATCCTCTTTTTTTAACTAATAAACTAAAAAGTTGAAGAGCTATGAAGACGGAAGTGGTCCATTAAAATAAGTGACCTTTTTACACTCCAGAATTTATTTTTTTAACATAGTCACCATCATTCTCAATGCAATGGGGTCGTGGCTATGCATAAGCGTCTGGAGCGTGCTTTTACACTCACATATGTCGTCATCCTGAACTCGAGGCTATCATTTTTTTTTTATCTATTTTATTTTTTTTTTACATAAGCATCACCACTTATCAAGGCTAAGAGGCCACTCGAGGATAAGGGTTAAAGAGTGTACAGTAGACATTAGACAATATAGTAATCGTTAATAATGGAACTTCGATAAATTTGTTAACTTATATGGAACGGTTCATCAAAATCTTGTTTACGTTAGACCTGAAGACAACCATATTGTAGTCATCTAGCTGTGCTGACATCAATTGCATCGGTGAATGTTGATCGGTTCAATTTTTTTTACGTGGAGGAATTCAATGACACAATCTGCTTTTGATACATCTCCGTAACATTGATTATGTTCTCAGAGTTTCACACCGCCAATATCTGCAACAGAGAGATGAAACTTTCAAGTCATGAATGCATAAGTCATAACAATGCAATTTGCAATGTTATCCGATACATTCGGTGGATTAAAAAAATAGGAGCCATCACTTTTGGAACGTCTCTCGTATTTGTACATAAAGTATTCAATTCCTAAGTAAACGGTCATGACAAATTTTAGGATAGAACTGCTAGGCATAAGGGTGAGTAATATGGCTATATTTAGTTTTACATGGCTAAGAGAGACTGAAATCCGTACATGAAAATTCAGTTTTTATCTGTTTTTAGATAAATTTAAAAAGTAGGTATTAAACATCAATTAATATGTTCAAAATTTCAGTTTCTGTCGGGTCATAATAAAATTCAAATATTTCAGATTTGCAATAAATCTGATTCACAATGATTTGAACCAATTAAGCAAGATTTTTTTTTTTACATAGACATCACAACTTATCAAGGCCCAAGAGTCATTCGAGGATAAGGGTTCAAGAGTGTCCAGTATTCAATTGGACAATATAGTAATTGTCAGTAATGGAAATTTAGTAAATTTGTTAACTTAAGGGGAACGGCTTATCAAGAACTTGTTTACATTGGACTTGAAGACAACCATATTGTAGTCAGCTGGAAAGCAGGAAAACGGAAGATAGTTCCACAGGCGTGAGTTCTAAGAAAGAAGCTTTGTTCATGGAATCTACGTTTGGATTTAGGCACAGATAAATAGGGGGGAATTATTGATAGTGTTTTCAGTTAGACAAGTGTTTCTTGTGAAAGTTTGGCGATGGGGGGGACCATAGATTGAAGCTCAGTCGAGCACTTGCCATGAAAATAATGATAAAGCAAAGACAAACTCGCTACATCTCTTCTGTGAGAAAGAGGTTGCAAGGAAGAAAAAAGGACATCTTCTATGAGGCTACGAAGTCTATTTTGAACTCTATTAAGGCAGGATAAGTCCTTTCTAACAGCTCCTTCCCAGATGTGGCAACAGTACTCCATCCTTGAACTGTCAATTTCTTTCATATGTGTTCTTCAGGCTAAGCCTTAAATTTTAGGCATTTTCTACCAATGCAATTGATTTTAATAAACATTGAAATAACGATTCTAAACACAAAATTTAGTAGGATTCAATTTCGATTTTAATCTTTGTAAGCCACCAAATTTTTGGGAGGAGTATTCTTATATTATCTCCGTTCTTACACTTCTAACCATAATCTGAAAAATTACATCCACGTCAGTTTTCTTCAACTGGATCCTGATTTTGTTTAGACACTTTTGGTCACTGAAATAGAATTCTCCTTTGAATTAGTTCCAATGGGGAAAAAAGGGGTTAAAATTAAATTTACCCTGCTGATTAGGATTTTATTCACGAACACGAAAAATTCACTTTTGCATTTCGGAAATGTTCGAATTGTTATAGCAAGTTGCAATTCCTTTGGTAATTCAAAAATTTGCACCGGGAAATTGAATTATATTCATACAAAATTTAATGATTTGCAAAACTATTTAGATATGCAAACAAGTCGATTGAAGTTGAATAGGCCACTATAATTGAATATTATTGCTATATATATATATATATATATATATATATATATATATATATATACACACTTATTCTTTCTTTGCTTTCACATAAACAGAAATATGTTGCTAGACAGTCATGAGCATGTTTCAGTCAGCTACTTACCAGTAACTAGAGACCTCTTCAGATGATACAGCGTATACGAAAGCAAAGTCTGCAATGAAAATATCAGGTCTTCTTTGTCAAAGGGAGTTAATATTAGGATGCTTCGGTCAAATTTTGTGAAAATAAGATTTGGTTGGATGTAAAGAGGACACAAGAGGGGTGTGGATATGAGTCTGTGTCGAGATATAGGAAAGGATAGGGTGGGTTTAAGACTGAGATAGAGGTAATAGAAGACTAGAAAGAATAGTATTAGTATGTGTGTGTGATGACCTCCTTAAATCTTAAAAATACTAATGTGCATAGGGGTTCAATCAGCAGGGGAATGTGAATTTGAAATATCAACGCTAAAAGAGGTTTCAGATTTAATCGAGGGGTGGGGGTGGGGGTTATTCAGTTAAAAAAATACTTTTAATTTTACTAGAACTTTTTATGTGGTCAGCAACTGTACAACTTATATAGGCCTCTTGTATATCCCTGCGCCACCACTATCATCCCTACATATATTACTGAAGGAGTTGAAAGATAAGAAAAGGAAAAGACTCAAAGGAGATAAAAAGACAAGAAAAAAGAATGAAAAAATGGAAAACAAAAGAATGAAAGAGGGAAACTATAAATAATTTATTTGTGGTGAGTCTAAGGGATGCCCTTCTCTTTCCTACCAATGGAAAACTGATTTCTCCCCCCCCCCCGAAGATAAAGTCATAACATTTTTTTAAATTTAAATTTTTTTCTTTTTTCTTATCTGAAAGTTAAGTCTGTTATTAATGAGATTAACATGAAAAAAGAAAAAAAAAAAAGAAAATTCTGGGATTTACAGGGGGGGCATTTACATAATCGTCCACGGAATCTCTTAATAAAAGAGAGTTGTAGTAACCCCCTACATCAAACTGGCACTGATCCTAGATTGGGGTGATTAGGCAAAAAAAAAAAAATTATTTTTCACTTTCGAAATCAGAAATTTTTTTTTCTGTTTATATAAAACACATTTTTGCACTAAGCCTGAATTACACCAAGAGATAAATTATTACTTTTCATTCAGTTTGTATTTGACTTCATTTACTCCAGTTTTTTTTTTTACTACCTTTGTCTGTCAAATAATTTCCCCTTTATTACATTGCCTATGGATATACTTATTTGTTATATATTGGCTTTTTTTTTTAACTATGGTTGTTTTTTGTTTAGTTCTCTTTTCAGGACTCCTTTTCCACACTGCTCAGACATTAACTTTTCTTTTTTTTTAGGTATTATTTTTACCTTACCAATAACTACACTATTTTCTTTAAACTGGCGACTTCTATAGGTTTTAGACTATGCTGAATAAGACAATCTATTTTAACTTTGGCGGAGACAAGTAATTTTCGAGATATAATGACATGCATTTTGCACTGTAATTCACTGTTCTACGCATGTGCAATAAAAAAGTGTGCTTCTCTCTGCACGGCACTGCCCCCCCCCATTCTTTTTTGTTTTTTTTTGGTTTATAGTCTTTGCGGATGGGTATGCTGACAACATATATCAAGGTTGAACTTGGGGCAAATACTTAGACAGTCCTCCCTCCTCATAGAATGGGGTGTCTATTTCGAAAGCCGTTCTTACCATAGCGAGGTAGGTTGTGTCTATTCCATACAACGTTCTTAACATGAGGAGGTTGGGGGTGTCTATTCCGAAATTCGTTCTTAACATTAGGACGTTGGAGATTGTCCACCACCAACAACCGTAGTTTAATGGTTTTACAAGGAGGGGGGCATGCTTCAACCGGGCAACGCCAGTTAATGGGTCCTGCTTGTTATAATATATAACATACTTAATAAAAGATTAAACTTAAGTATTTATTTAAATTTCAAAAGTACTTTCCATAATGTATACTAAAATTAAACTTTCGTTTGTATTTTAAAGAAAATTCTATGTAAAACCCTGGAAATGTTTGTGATAAAAATGAGAAAATAATTTTTTAAAATATTTTTATAATTTGGAATCTAAATTTATCTTAAAATGATAACCCATTTTCGGAACACTAAGCGGTAATTTTCACGCCCTTTCGGATCAGGAATTTTTTCTTAAATTTGAAATACATATAAAGGATAAGCTTAATGTTTTTGAAGAGAAATGAAATTAGTGAAGTCAAATAATAAATCTAGGATATCAAGCCTTTTCTGTGGGAAAATATCGTACAAATTACATTATTAGATCGCCGAAATATAATTACAGTATTTTGCGAAAGAATAATATGACTCATAGTGTTACAAGGAAAGGCTGTTTCCTTTTCCTGTAAGTAAAACATTAGATAAGGGGAAAATGAGATTAGGATAAGCCGATACTCGAACCTTGTAAGCAAGGTACAGAAATAGATTTAGAATTGGAATTTAGAATTTCGCTATTGTTAAATTTCATATAAAATAGTTAGATATTGTTTGTTTGTAAAAAGAATTAATTGTTCATTCTTTTATGAAAACTGAATTAAAAAGGTCAGCTAAAAAGGAATGAACAATACAAATTAAAAATATATTGAAAAAAAGGTTAGTTCAGAATTCTCTGTTTACAGAAGTGTGTTTTGGACAAACATGCTGAGCCACGTGAGCTGGTCACGTTTTGAACCACACATATGACGTCATAGCAAAAAGGGAATTTTCAATAATAGGAGCTAGAATTAACAGATTAGAGAATAGAGAGTCGGAGAATCGGGCAGTCAAGTGCGAGCAGTCAGCAAAGGCTTTCGGAAAGAGTTGACATGATCAGAGAAGGGTCTCTTTAGAAGCAAAGGGAGAACATTTAACCATGTAGAAACGAATTTGAATTCCTGATGTCATCATTTCGACCGGTCAAATGAAATAAAGAACATCATTGATATTTGTAACTGCTTGTCTTCGTGTCGTCATTCAACAATTGAAGATGATGTGTTAATCATCTTAATATGAACTTTGTATAACCCCCTTCCAAATAATGTGTCCCCCTCCTCGATCATAAGTAATGATTATCATCCCCTCTGTGTAAAGGAACAGTATAACACATCTCTTCAATAATAAATTCTCTCCATCTCTCTCTCTCACACTGTTATAGATGTCTTCTCTCCCTCATCATTACCTCTGTATTACATGTTCCCGTCTCTCTTTAAAATGTACCCTGCTATACAACAATAGAACATAATAAGAATGTACAAATGTAGGTGTTATTTCCAGAGAACAAATGGAGTGATCGAATTACCAACCAAGAGGTCAGAGATCGCTCTAACCAACAGGCTGTATCGTCAGTAATCTATAAATGACGTTTAATCTGCCTTAGACACACCCTAAGACTGCCCATAGGAAGAATTACTCCAACTCCAGCAGACCCCTGATAGAAAAAGACCAAAAATGAACAGGTAACGGGCAATGAAGGGAGATTTGATTGCAACAGGAATAAATTAGAAGGACACTGTAAATCTGGCTTCAGATTGAAAACGATGGTAAACTTTACTGCCTAATGCGCCACAAGACGTGGGAATTCCTAAGTCTAAGTAAGTAGGTGCCATTATGAATGTCTCCATTTGAAAACGCTCAAGCAAGAACAATTAGAGCATTTCTACCTTATGGAAGATACTTTTATTCACGATCATCTCACAGTTTCTTCTCTTTTCAACTGTCTCGTCTTTACGCTTACTGTTACAGGAAAAAGGGCTGTCCCCTTTTCCTGTAAGTAAGAAAAACACTAGATAAGTTGAAAATGAGATTAGGATAAGCCGAGATTCGAACCTTGTAAGCAAGGTTCAGAGATAGATTCAGAAAATGGAATGTTAGAATTTCGCTATTGTTAGATTTTATATAAAATAGTTTAGATATTGTTTGTTTGTAAAAAGAATTTAATTGTTCATTCTTTTTTAAAATGTAATTGAAAAGGTCAGCTAAAAAATAATGAACAATACAATTTAAAAATATGTTAAAAATAGATTAGTGAGAATTCTTTGTCTGCAGAAGTGTGTTTTGGAAACGTATGTTTAAGCCATGTGAGTCGATCACGTTTAGAGCCATACATATGACGTCATAGCAGAAAGGGAATTTATCAATATAGGAGCTAGGATTAGCAGATTAGGAGAGAGTCGGAAATCAAGGCAGTCAGGCAAACAGGTTCGAGCAGTCAGCAAAGGCAGTCAGAGGAGGGTCCCTGTAGAAGCGAAGGGAGAACATTTAACCATGTAGAAACGAATTTGAATTCCTGATGGCAATCATCATTTCGATCGGTCAAATGGAAATAAAGAACATTATTGATTTTTGTAACTGTTTGTCTTCGTGTCGTGATTCAACAATTGAAGGTAATGTGTTAATCATCTTTAATGAACTTTATATAACCTCCTTCCATGTAATGTGTCCCCTCCGCCATCATAAATAATGATTGTCTTTCCTCCGTGGAAAAGAACAGTATATCACTTTCATTCAATAAGGGACTCTCATTTCTCTCCTCTCTCACTATTATAAATGTTTCCCTCAGTATTGTCATCATCATTATCGTGTTATGATCCCCCCCCCCGCTAAACATGTCCCCATCATATCTCTTTTAATATGGACAACTATACAACATTACCTCCGTCTTTCTCTCCCTCAATCTCTGTCATGAATAGCTAAGGAAAACAGTTGTAAACAAATTTTATGCAAATAAGGGTAGATAAACAAATAAAGCAAATGCAAAGCATTCCATTATTTTACTATAAACAACAAAATGAAAAAGTACTCCAAAAGCAAATATATAACAAATAAATGTTATGAAAGGCAAGACAAGTTACACTTCTACCTAGCTGGCTAAGTTTTTAGTCCTAATTTATTTTAAAGCGTTTATTCAGTTATAAACAAATAGCGTTACGTGAGAACAAGAAAATATAGCCGACATGAGAAGATCACATCTAGGGAGTCTCGATAATTATTTAGAAACAGAAAATTAAACCCAGGTAGAAACCCAGCCAATGCGTAGTTCAACCAACACTTATCAAGCCATTTCTTTGTTTGAACAGTATTTTTCCCCATCAACACACGAAATTCAGATTTTTCCGCTTGAGTTCCAAATTTGATACATGCTACTTGAAGGTTAGTACTTTATAAAATTGTTTGGCAAGTTGTATTATTGGAACTGTCTATATGTTAGACTCGCGACTTATTGATCGATGCATTAGAAGAGAATTTGTTGAAGATTTGACGTCAGACTTATTTCCTCTTAACAGTAACCAGCGTGAATCTCAATTATGAAAAACTAGATTTAGATCAGTGAAGTTCAAGACGTGTTTAGCTCTCAAGCAACCTTTCTTATGGAAAGTGTAAACGTAGAAAATACTATGATGGTCAAAAGAATGTACTGTGGACAGGTTACATCGGTTTTGAATTTGTTGACCATAAAAGTTTTGCGTCACTTTTATGGCTCTTTATTAAGATTTAAATCAACATATAGTCGTATTGTTGGGATTTTTCAGACTATTGTTTTCATCTTGAATGCTATTTTCACAATGTTTTATTCAATGTAATCTTCGGCCTTCTTCAGGTGTTTCTTGTCAAACTCAAGGAATCTGGACAGAATTTCGAATAGAACTTTTTTTTATTTAATCCATGGGAGTAGTATGTTCTTGTTCTTGTACCATGACTTGGTAGATGTCCTAAGTAATTCGCAATCATATTTTGAGTGTTGCCTGCACTAAGGACTGAACCTTCAACCTCAAGGAAAGTGTAACTTTACAACTGAATCTTACTAAGTATTTTACCCAGCATACCACAAGTTGGAGGTTAGAACTGCACGCCTGTGGAACTCTGTTCCGTCTGCCTGCTTCCCACCGGACTACAACTTGGATGTCTTCAAGTCCAATGTTAACAAATTCCTAATGAACCGCCCCCTTAAGTAAACACTTCATCAAATCTCCACACTAACGTAATGTACTTGCAATAACCCTTATCCCTGAGTGGCTTCCGGGCCTTGATAAGTGGTGATCATTGTGTAAAAAAAACAAAAAAAAAACATAGACCGAAATTGCAAAAAAGATGAGAACAGTACTCCAAATGATACGAATAATAATCCGTACCCCACAAAATTCAGAAACATAACATAAACCTTCTGTTTAGAATCCTTATTCCAATTTTGATCAAAATCCATTACAGCATTTTGGATTCTAGAAAATGTTTAAAATGTAAGGCTTAAGACTACATTTAAATTCAAGGAACCGTGCTTAATGTCTAAATTAATCTAAATGAAATTTGACATTTTTAAAAGGAGGTTTGTACCCATACACAAAGAATCCGTTAAAATACTACAATAAACTTACATTTGTGGGATATTTTTTAATTCATAATTAATACATTAAAATATTTTGAAAATGAAAATTAATAGATTCTCAATTATGAAATACATAATACATTTAAACAATTTCGTAATCCTACGTACATTATCACACTCCAGCCTCTCTTTAAGTATGGGATCGCCCAATCACTAAGAGATGCAATGCAAAAACGTCATTAGAAAAATGATCTGATATTGCTGTTGTGCTGAACGCGAAACCTGAACTAATGTACACTTTCTTGGCTTTCGAGCTGGGATCAAAATGGAGTATCTGTTCTGTTCGATAATGGTATGATTATATCTGCTTTCACACCGGATGTCCATAGAATGGAAATATTCTAAAACTCACATATGTTTCATATTATTTGGATTTTTCTGGCTACTGTTTTCATCTTGAGTGTCATTTTCACCCACCTTTTTAAAGTGTTTCTTGTTAATCTCTGGAATCTTTCTGTTAAACCCGGGAATCTGCATGAAATTCCAGATGGAAACCTTTAGTTAATTCATGAGAGTAATATGCTCTCGTTCTGTTAGTCATGACTGGATGCAAATTATTTAAGTCATGAAGAACTAGTTACGCTCATGTATTAAAGGTTTCATTCAAAATTCAATGCAGATTCATCTTGAGTGTAATTTTCACCACGTTTCAGTTAATATTACCTTTGACCTTCTTTAGGTGTATATTGTCGAATTTTGGAATCTGCACGGAATTTCAAGCAAAACCCTTTGTTTAATTCATGAGCGTAGTTTGTCCTCAATGACTGAATAGAAGTTCTAGATAAATTTACAACTGAATTTTTCAAAGTCATCTAACCACTGCGCTACGGGTGCTTGCATTGCGAAAATAACACTCAAGATAAAAATAGTAGTCTGAAAAATCCAAATAATATAGAATAAAAAATCCTTATCTAAAAACATTAAAAAAACGTATGACAGCAATATCGTGGGGTTTGCTTTTGTGCAGAACGCCCATAGAATATAAATATGCATAAACACGGCAACAGACGAAGAACAAAACTATGGAATTTCCATGGGTCTCGCCAGTATAAATTAATGGGGTGAGTTCATCTTTCTCAAAGTTAACGCAACAACAAAGGAAGCATTGACCAATTATGGCAAAGTTTATCATGAAAAGACATCAATGACACTTGACCCTGACTTCCTCAGTTAATGAGTAATGCACCATTGGGTCCGTTAAAATAACTTGCTAGCACTTGAGCAGTCACTTAGAGTGGTCAGATAAGTAATAATAAATGTTGAGGTCTTGGGAAGTTTTCTGAAATGGCGAAATAAATGAAAGCAGAATTTGGATTTAATGGCTGTTATATTGAATATGACCTCAAAACAAGCGCTTGTTAATATTGTCTGCCCAATGTAGGCTGTGGGTAATCATACTATTAATAATCTTTTTTTGTTGTTTTTTTTTTTTTGAAAGTGAGTACATTCATAAAGAAAGACAATTGCATCAATTTTAATTGAAATACTTGAAATAATTGAAATTTAATAGAAAGCCACTCGGCGTTGCCCGGTCATAAGATATGCTTGAATACAATATTTTTATGCATGCAAATTTCGTATTTATTATTATAGGGCAAATTCTCTATTGGTTATTATATTCGACCCAAGATATAGTTGTGCCATTCCCCCGGTGTAAATTGTTTGTAAAATACACTTAAATATATTTTAATTTATGCAGATTTCATAATATTAAAGCACCAATACTCCATTGATTATTATATTGCACCCAATGTATAGTAGTGACTTCAAAAGTTAAATAAAAAAAATAACATGGGTTCCATCAGCTAGAATCGAAACCAAATCATAGCGTTTCAGTCTTAGTTATTAAGTTTGAAAAGTTTCCTAGAAATGACGTCATGACATTAAAATTTGAGACGGTGACAAACAAATTCAGACTTTGAGTAAAATATCTAAATATTAATTTAATTGTTCGACGTTCGGTGTCACACAAATTCATCAGAATACTAATAAGTTGTTTATCGCTTGCCAGTGTCTGATGGGACCATGCTTAAGAAAGATTAACAAAATGTTGGCATACGTTACATTTAAACTTCTGCATATCAGTACAGTCAGCGAAGCAAGTAGCAGGAAGGTAATTCCAAAGTCTTGCTGTTCGAAGGAAAGAAGCTATTAGAGTAGAAAGCTTTCTGGCATTTAGGGATCTCAACAGTGAAGGGGTGTGATTTTTGTTGCTCAGCAGGTCTGTATGGGATATATACGTCGAAGGGACACAAGTGTAATGGGTTCATCAGAGCACATTCCATTAAAATACTTGTAAAACATGCACAGGGGTGCAACATTGTGGCGATGGGACAGAGGCTGGGCTTGGTTGACAAAGCGGGATCTATTAGATTGAAGACATTTTTTTAACCATATCCAAGAAGGAGAGATTAGTGGTAGATGGACCAGCCCAGATGTGCCAACAATACTCCATGAATGAGCGAATCGTGGCTTTATAAAGGTACAAGATACTCTCAGGTGTGAGTAGTCATCTAGCATGATAGAGGGAACCCATCTTCCTTGCAGCAGTCTTTACAATGTCCTTAATATATTTGTTCCAGTTCATAATGCCTGTGAATGTTAAGTCGAGAAGATAGAAGAAAGAATTCTCAGGTTGGGTATTATTTGTCATGGATATCGGTGGTTAAGAAACTTCTTGTAATTGTTAAAGAAGAGCAGCTTAGTTTTACTAGCATTAAATGTTACCATCCATTTTCTGTTTGAAATCATTTTCGAAGGATTCTGCCATTTTCTTAGATTTGTGTATATACTTCTTCCCTCGTGCATATTATAGAGCGTTGTATGATCATAAAATATACCCATCTCGGACACAATATTATCAGGCAGATTGTATATTGTTACATCGGTTGAAACATGAGAATAATATCCAAGATGAGAATAGTAGTCCAAATAATCCAAATATCTCTCGTGAGTCTTATACAAGAAAACAATCCTATTGTAATGTGTACCCAGACAGGAAGTTCTTGAAACGAAACTCTGTCCATAGAAACGATTTCTATGAAAAGAAGCTTAAAAAATTATTAAACATTTTCTGCTGTTATGTGTCAGAATTTTCTTTTCGATGATAATTTGTATTATTTGTAGATGAGAATAGTCGTTCAACAAATCAAAATAATATTTCTTATGAATTTACACAAAGAAAATGTGTCTAAATTAAGGTTTGTCGTGTAGATTTATTTTGATACAATCTGATTTTGTGTTCGTTCTTTCTTTAGTTAAGTCCCATTTCTTTGGTAAATAAATATATTATGAGAATACAAACATATATACAGGTCGAGTTGTATACGAATCTCGCAAATAATAAATTCAGAAGCAAGAAGATTGGTAATCGAACCTATTGATCTATCCTTACACTACGGAGAAAAGGGCGGCTTCATGATTGATATCCTACATTTGTTGTTATATGCAAATTTATCACCTGTAAATAACAGCACACTCTGTAGTACTGCCAACGTTTACCTACTTTGTCTTATTATTGGCTGAGCACCAGTAGCAGACAGATCTGGTGATGCTCAGGAGAAATTCCTTGATTGTATGCCCCAAAGACTAAAATAAATTGATTTTACAATCTAGTAGGAGAGACGTTACTAGTTCTTTTTTTCTTTATTCTAACGGTATTTCCATGATAATTGGTAGATTGCGTTTCAATTTTACCTCCAACCTTAACTCTGGAAAACCTTCTCAGCAAGAACTCTACTTTGTATCAGCACTGCAAAGAATTCTTTCTTCTTTCGTTCATCTAAAATCAAACAGAAGTTCCATCAACAGCATTTGTTTTAAAAAAACTTCCCACCTTTAGAACATGTTACAGCGGGAATTTTTTCCTATAGATTATAATATATTGTTTTTAACTTCAATGTTAAAAGATATTTTATTTGCCCCCTTTCCTAGAGATGAGACACAGGGTCACATATGGGTAAGAGGAAAGTGTTCCTGTAGAACGTACTGAATTTGAACTTGCTACTCTACTGAAGCAGAACTAACAGTTCCCGGTTTTTAGTGAGAAACGAAGTAATTGGAATCGAATATAATTATCATTGAATGAGAATGCTGGAATCAAACGCAGTTATTAAAAGTTAAAATGAATACACATTGTTAGTTAGAGATACGATTCCAGGAATGCAGTGAATTATCCATTGTAGTTAGAAATAACTATAAAACAAAGTTATGTCAGAGGAATAATGGAACAATGAAATTAAGGAATGTCATTTGTGTTGCCAGGATACGTGTTCGACGCATGTGCAGTGTCCATGTGCATGGAATTCACATGTTTGGCCGCGTTCTGACGTCACAAAGAAATATAGATTCAGCATATGCAGTTAAGTAAGACTACAGTTCAATTCAGTTGGAGAAAGAGTTGGATCGAGTAGCCAAAAATATAGTAACTTAACCAGGCATTGAATTCTCATCATTAGCTGGAAAAATTAATATCTTCTATTTGTTGTTTTTTCTTTGTTTGTAATCAATCGCAAGGTAATGTATTGTCTTCTGTTTATATGTATCATCACGTTGTCCCATCGTCTTGACCTTTGTATGTAAATCCCTTCAAAAGGTTGACTGTATCTCCCTCTTCAATAATGCATTCACCTACTCTGTTTAAAGAACTGTTCTCTTCACCTATATCCCGTCTATTATAAATGTTGTCTTGTCCCCATTATGTAACCACACCTGCTATGCAACAGCCAGTTGAGCAAGCTTCCTCCAAAAGGCATATAAAATTCACAAACAATCCCCAGTCGTATGTATATCTATGTCAGGTGAGATGACAATGTTTGATTTTTGGAGCTGTTGCAGGAAGGTGTCAGCATCCTCCTTTATAAAGTGCCTGGTATTCCAAAATGGTCACCCATTTGGTATTGACCAAAACTAATGTCAATAGGCTTCTCCTGTCTTTGCAATCATCAGCTTTCATTCTTGTTAGCTCCTTACATCAACTGGCTTCATGCCATGTCTCGAGCAATTGCCATAAAAACTCATGTGACTGAAATAAAAATTAATCGTCTAAATACACCTTTCAGTCAAATAAATTACAAATCTTTCACTCTTCCAATATTCCCTTATAAAAGTTTTATATTTCAGCTATTTTTTCTTGGACTTGTATTCACCCCAAATAAGGCAAAATAACAGTGAGAGGTTAGGGGCTACTGTAAGTTAGGGTTCAGATTTATAAGGGCAAGTTAACTGGAGAGTTATGCAGTGAGATGTCTGTTCACATTACATTTAAATTTCTACATGGTGATACAGTGGAGGAAACAGACCAGGGAAGAAAACTCCAAGGTAAGTAGTTCGAGAAAAAAAAAAGGTATTATAGTCGAACTATTTCTGACATCTGGGAATTCTAAAAGGTGGGATTTTGCTGATTGTCGGGGATATTTATGTTGTAAAACACTCTGCAACATATTATAGGTTCTTCTTTTCTTTTTTTGTACCTTGTCAAGAGGTAGAGACTAATTATTTGATCGCCAGTTGTGGCAAAAATACTCTGTCCATGAGTGAATAGTGGCCTTGTAGAGATATAGGATACTGGAACATGGTCGATATGGTTATAAATTACTCCATTATTAGAGTACCAGGTGACTAAGTGGCATGGTAGGTGCTGGAAATTGGTGCTTGACACTGTCATCTGATTTACGGCTGCAAAGTTGATGACACGATCGCCATTTTAGCAATGGTCACCAACGAAAGGGCCAACAACATGTGTGTTTGGTATCATATGTGTTGGCAAGTACGTGCTTCAAAAAGGTCTGATATGCATGGGTTGGTCAGTGGGGAAGTACACCCACTGATCTACAAAGTAGCCTATGTAGGCATGTGCAACATGCTCACCTCCGTCAGTCAAAATCCTATCCCATATAAATGGGAGGTTGTGAAATGAGAATGTTTTGCGTCTTAGAATCAAGGATATACATGTCGACAAGGATATACATGTCGGCTTAGGAAATACTTGTGAATTTTGTATTCCCTAGAAGCTCCTCCTAAAAATAAAAATGAATTCTACATCAACTATGACTACTGCTACAGCATCGACGGAAACTGATGCATTCTGTCCCAGTGCAACAAGTGCCTTGTTAGCAAACTGGGATTCTTAGACACAATTCACTCCACCTCTTTGCATGTTGGAACGTACGCATATTGAAAGTCAACAAAACTTAAGTACTCACAGCCCACAACCTCCATTAGTACAATATCGATGTAGCTAGCCTTTCGGAGGTCAGCCTCACAGACCAGGGTCACCAGACAATCAAACTCCCTCAAAAGTATGCATCTTATCACTACATCCTATCACGATCACTGCAGCAGTCCCACAGATGGATCCAGTCACCATGGTGTGGCACTGACCCTAAGCGATCAAGTGATCTCGAAGGAGATCAATGCTCTCCTTGCCTGGGGACCAATCGCTCCTCGCCCCCCCCTCCAGTGTCTGTCTGCAAGGTGCCTTTTCGACATCATTGTGGTGGCTGTGTACAGTGGCACCAAAAAGAAAATCTACATTTGTCATTTTTTCAAAAACTGCAAATTTAAGCTAAATTGAATGTAACTATTTAAACAAGCTACACCTCATTTTATTCGCCTTTTGTTCCTCTATAATTTTACCTGTTCATATTTGACTATTAATTGAAATATTCTAGTGTTCACGTCAATTTAAAAAAAAATAACTTCAAACTGAGGAGGCAAAAAGAAAGTCCACACAATGGAAAATTAGAAGTATATGTTGTTTAAACTTAAATTTGAGGTTTTTGAAAAGAAAATGACAAATGCGGACATCCTTTTTGACGCCATCGTATATGTATGTATTAGATTTTTTAAATTTTATTATCTACGAACATATATTTTGTCACCTATGATTCATCAGCGTTGCTGAACCAGCCAAATTCGAAACCAGAATACCAGAGTTTGAAACTTGAAGCTCTACTACTGAGCCAATCATTACTGAAAGATATTTGTTTCTTTCTTCTCTACTATTATATCAAAGGAACTTTGTATCTGTGAGTTCATTCCATATGGACTCAAAAACGGCTTGATCAATTTTTATGAAATTTCACACAAAGCTACTTTATGTGCCTGGCAGTGTTCTTAGATAGGTTTTGGATCGGAATGTCTGCAATAAGTATTGACGATCGATAATCGAAATAATCTGATGTGAAAAGGAACAAGCGATTTTGACCAAAGTTAAAAGCTTACACAACCTAACATCACAAGTGCGTTTGAAAAGTTTTATTACCACACAAGCTGAAAGGCCCAACATATAAAATCAATAGTAGGTTCTTTGATATGACAGGGGCGTGTTCGAAATGAATGTTTTTGTTTTAAGCACAATTTCACCATGATACTTGATTTTGTATTTTAAACTTTAATTCAAGCCATTATCACCGCACAAGCAGTAATGCCAGGCATATAAAATCAACAGTAGGTTCTTTGATATGACAAGAGCGTTCGAAATGAATGTTTCTATTTAGACCACATTTGAAGCATGATACTTGACTTTTGCATTTTAACTTTAATGTAAGCCATTATATAAAAAGAATTTTATAAAATCAACAGTAGGTTCTCTACAGTGCAATATAGACTACAATATAATGTGAACTTAGTCGCTGCGAGATGCATCTGAAGGTTCCTCCAGGTGCATCGCTATGGGTACCCTATTAGAGCAGGCAATTGTTACAAGAACAAGTCGCCTCTTCTTGTAAGTGAGTAAATATGAGATAGGATAGCCGAAGATTCGAACCTGTGAAGCTAGGATTGGAATTGAGAATTCCGATCATAAGTTAAAATAAATAGTACAGAACGTTATTGAAAATGGAATGCAGAATTAACCATTGTTTAGTTCACATAAAATAGTTAGATATCTGCTTATTGAAAAAGGAATGTAATGATGCAATTTTGTGAAATTAAAATAAGGAATTTAAAAACGGACAATGGAAAATGTTATACTTATTTGTAAAGCGGGTTAATCAAAAATTAGGTTAGAGAAATCCGCTTTGTAGAAACGTGAGGAACAATGCATGCTTAGAGACGAAGGCATGTCAGGCCACGAGTCTGAGATGCACGTGTTTGGTCATGCAATGACGTCATGAGTTCTCAATATAGAGAGCTTTAGGTCAGTAAGTCAGTCAGTCAAGGGAGTCAGAGAGAGAAGTCAGAGGTCGGGCAGGGTCGGACAGACAGAACTGACATTGCGCCTTGAAAGCGAAGGTTAGAAGAAGGAAATCATGTAGAGACTTGAATTCCTTGATGCAAAGCCATAGACCAGTCGAAATGGAATAAACGAACATCACCATAATTTTGTATCTGCGTCTTCGTGTTATGTTATTCAACAGAAAGGTATTGCGAATTTATATTATAAGAACTTTGTGAAAATCATCATCTCAAAAATAGGTAAAGAAATATATGTGTCAATGTTATAGAAACACTCCCATTCACCGAACTATCAAAGGTATAAATGTCAATCTCTATCAATCTATATATCTAGATCCCTTTGTATTACATGTTTTAAAACGTACCCTCTCTCTCTCTTTATATATACCCTATTTATCTTACACAATATGAACAATCTAAGACGAAACGCAACAACAAATAATATATAATATACGTCATCTCTTTAATATAACCCCTACATAACACAATCAATAGATTGGATTGCAAAATGTCAATTTCATAGATTTCCATGACAATAAAAATATGGGAGCGTAAAAACACTCGTTGATCATCATTCAATTCCGGGCAATGTGGGCTCACCCTGCTAGTTTGCGATACTTTTGAATGCATTCAATTATTTATATAGAAAAAGCATTTTACTTGAATACTAGTTGGGAATAATCTTCCTTTTAGCAATGTGATGCCCACAGATGGAGATCGACATGTATTTTTAAAATGTAATCATCCACGAACATGTGTTTCGCCATTTATGATTTATCAGTGTGGATAATATAAATTTGAATATATATATATCACTCCCTAACTGAGGGTTCTACATTGGTGAAGGGAAAATTTCTTTTTTTTACTGCTTTTTGACCCCAAACAAGGCACAGCGCCACTTGGATGTGAGGAGCTACGATTTGGAACCACATTTACAGGGATACTATGTTGGGAGTTGAGCAGCGAGATATTTGTTCACATTACACTTGAAATTCTACAGTCAGGGAAGCAGGTATCCGGGAGGGAATTCCAAAGTCTAGTAGTTTGAGGGAAGAAACTATTTGAGTAGAAAGCTTTGCGTTATCTATGGATTTGTATAATGTAGAGGTGGGATTTTGCTGCCTGTCAGGATGGGGTACAAGTATCAACTAGCAGTGAAGTAAAATGCTCTTCCTCAGATTATCTATTGAAAACGATCTAGTAAATAAAAGTTGCTAATTTTCCAGAGAGCTGGAGGAGAGAAACTTTGTAGATTCCTGCATTCTATGGTATTAACACTTGAAGGAACAGGAAAGAAAGCATTATCGAGTGTAGTATTCATGCAACAGACATCTTAATGGCTATCTTTAGCCTCTCATAAAAGAAGAACTTCGACCTCAATGATTCCTGTGGTTCGTTAATCTAGCAGAAAAATTATTTGTGCTTAATTGCCATCCTGTGCTGCGAAATTCTTTGTGTCAAACTTTCGGAGTTTAAACAGTCACACGGATTTCTGACTCGAAGGCTAAAACAGATGGTGCTTTTCAGAGAGTCATCAAATTTCTCATGCATTGAACTGCCTGCGTCCATTTTACTCTTATCATGGCGGTAAGGTTCATTAAAAACTGATCTAAACTAGGATGAGAAACGTGTAGAAAAGATGGCGTATACAGGGTGAAACGATAAAATTGTCGCCATGGAAAAGACGACAGGATTCCATTTCTGTTTGATGAAAACCAGTTTTCTTTTTTTATTGCAGAATATCTACTAGTTCGCCAGTTGTGTACAAATCCCAGGAGCGATAAGAATCTTCTTTCATGCATGACAATGACACAATGTTCAACGTGCGAGATCAGAGATGCACCACTAGACAACTCATGTTCTCTACTGATACAAGTTATGACAACAGAAATATTGCCAGCACCTTCAAAATGCATCGCAGGATTGTCATGAATAACAGGGACATGCCTAGAGTGATCTGGCCATGATTATGATCTTTGGTGCGGTTTCAAGAGGGCCACATCATGCAAAGTCACATCTTTGAAGTCGGCTTAAAAGACAACACCAAAGTGTATCTAGATGTGCTTTGAGAGGAGCTGGTTATCTCTCACATCAAACTGACCTTGTGCCACATTTTGTTTCGTGGGAAACAAATAAGCAGTTTAGAAAAAAACATAATACTTGCATGTGTGAACCCTCAGCAATCTCCTTGTCACATACAAGTCGATCCTCGGTCATGGGCCCCAAGATGACCTGTGTTCGTTTTTCGCAGGGAATTCTTCGCAAGATCTCTTGGTGCAGTAGGACTTGTTGATCGATTTGGTCAGAGTGGATTTCACCTTTGGGTTGATGTGCCACTGTCACACTGGAAGTGAATAGATTTTCATGCACGCAAAAGAAAGACAGACGCAGATATATCTATTCTACTTGGTTAATTCAATTTAGATATACAAAATATGATATAAACTTATATACAATTGTTCAGTTGCTGATTTTTGATAAAACACTACTGAGTCCCAATTAGATTTAATTACTCTAAGTTTTGTGGTGGCGATAGTCGGAAAGAGAGAGGTGGTGACGACTCTTCAATTAGTATTAGATTTGCTAAAAACTCAACTCCAACTGCCGATTTTGGCATGGGGATTCACTTATGTACGGAGGTATCAGGTTAGGGTTAGTTGCTCCCTAGACCAATCGCCAGTGAGTACGTCGTTTCAGGGGAATTCCCTATTCCCCGTATGTACCTGTGAATCTGCGAACGCTCTCAGTTGTGTTTCTCACGATCGGAAAAGGTTAATCCCGTGACCCCTTGGTCTGGCATAGTGCTCAGAGGCCAGACGTCCCTGAGTTGGGGCTGGCTGGCACCAAAAACGAGATTATATTTCGTTATGTTTCTCAAAATGATATCAAATTATCACCAAACAACCAGATTTATATGTCGATTTTATAAAAATAATCAAATTTTCAACTTAACTCTTCCTTTTACCAGGGTCGGTTGCTGTTGCCCGAGCATACAATAATACTTACCAAATAACATAAGCATAGCTGTCCGGCATTCTACAGGCTTTCAGTAGTCTCAACCTCCCCCAAATTGATAACCGTACCGCTCCCAGAGACGATCACGTCACACATGCACATGCCTCAGTTCCTGTATTAATTAAAATATAATATTTATGTGTGTTTTACGACTGGGCAATGCTGGGCGATCTGCTAGTATATTATATATATATATATATATATATATATATATATATATATATATATGTAGCTCCAGTATGACCTTGCAAGGTATTTTATGTTAGTACATCTATAGATGCTTGTAATATTTTCTTTTGTTTCAGGTAATATTCTTTTTTTTTCCTTCCATCTACTCAGAATTTTATTACCATGAATAAAAAGCTTCTGACTCTGACATTTACTTTTTATTGTTATTAGGCTATTAATTAATGTCGTTGAGCATAATTGAGTTTCTAAGCAGACAATCTGATTATTTATGTTCCCAGGAAACAATCCCAATCAACAAAATTCTGACCAATATTGTTTTGAAGAGAAAGATTTGTTGCTAAAGCGATTAATTAAATAATTACAAAGTTTCTGTAACACCAAGTTTGATAGAGTGAAGAAATCAGACAATTGTGATTTTCGAAACACAAAAAGAGACAAATCACCTTATATTCCGTTCAACACACGTTGGATGCTTTTTAGAAATTTACTTCCAAACTAACCTATCTCTTCCCAGATCTTTATTTATATCTTCCTCTCAAGTTTTATTCTTACCAATTTACCCCCCCTCCGTGTTCTTTGGCCTACCCATGCTAACTGACCTTGCTCCTTCAACTACTCTACATCTACTAGCTCAAGAACTTTAATCGATTCCTTCAATGTGACCATCCCATAGAAGTCTCCTGCTTTGCACATATTTCACTATAATGCCCTGATTTAATCTTTGTTAGGTCATTAAACCTAAGCGTATCTTTAAATCTCACATAACACACTCATATAATTTTTTCCATGCAACGCATGTCCTCAAACCTTACTCCCCAGGTTTCATTTCCATGCATCAATACACTGTGTATACATGTCTGATGTTTGGAAATAATGATTTATTAATAGCATTAATATGCAAGTTTATACAAGTGAAATAATCCGAAGCTCTTAGTCTAGACACAATTACAATTATTAAATTGAAGTTTGCATGGAGATCAGTGCTAAAGATTGCACTCAGTAGTATGCCACTATAGGTAATTTTTAACAGAGATAAATAGGTTAAATTTCAACAAAGTTAAGCAACACTGAGTGTGGCCAATACTTTTCTTTGTTGATAGTTGGCAGATCATTGGCCTATTGATTAGCTAGAGCATTTTTTTTTAAGAAAATATTTTACTCAACTACTGTGAGTGCTGACTGAATCACAAAATTATTTGAACGAGCACTTAAAAAGGCAAACAGCTTTAATTGCTACTTGGATCACTTTCCTCTTCACTCATAAAAGCAAGTTAGTTTTCACAGGAACGTGCTAACCCAAAGTATTTGCAACCAGTGAAAATCGTTTCAAACCCCAAAAGTTACAAGTCTATGTCAAAATAATAAGTTGACATGAGCTTCTAACCTCCTCTAAAACAAACAGCTGAAAGAAAGATTTCACCAACCAAAACTCAAGAACGTACGCTCACCTTCGCCCATACCATTGACCAGAGGAGACATGGTGAAAAGGAGTTGCCAATGAATCACATATAAGCCTTATTCATCTCGTATGCATATCCTTACACACTAGTGAGAGTCAAGCGAACAAAAACAAACTGCTACTCACACACACTAATAAGAACAAGATAAACCAACATACATATAGTGCCACGCTGCCAAATACTCACATGCATATGTTACTTATATACTCATAATATTCAGACTATGAATATTTTGGCTAATGAAAACTTACTTCAATTTCTTTACCCAAACAATAGTTTGCATACAATTGGAGATAACTTTATTGATATAATTTTAAAACTCTAGACTGTACGGCCGTGCTTGCATGAATCTTGTATTCTACAATCGGGTGAACCCATTTTTTAAAAAGATGACAGGTGAGTTTATCTATATATATATACATGTGTATGGGCGTGACTCAGAGGCTAAGGCATGAGGTTGGAGAGTTGTATGTTTTGGTTTCGCTTCTAGCTGATGGCACCAAAGTCATATATATATATATATATATATATATATATATATATATATATATATATATATATATATATATAATTTTGATCTCACTACTATATGTTAGGTTAAATATAATAATTGATAGACATTATCTCCATAATAGCAAGTATGCAATCTGCATGAATTAAAATATATTTAAGCACATCTTACGACCGGGCAACGCCGGGAAGCCTGCTAGTATTCTTATAAAATTTTAGATATAAAAATGTTTTGTTATAAAATTTCGTTTTCTCAATTTTTCATTTACAAAATGCTTACATTTTAAGTTAGCACTTGCTAACTGGTGACCCTTCTATTATCTGAATGTTTTATTTATTTACATTTTGTTATGCATGCACGTCTATATATATCTTTCATTTTCTTGCTTAACTATAACATAACATTTATAAACAATTTATATTAATTGTTCATGTGGTTTTTTGGCCATATCATTGTCCAAAATGGCCCTACCAAAGACAGGAACCACGCCACAACAGCTGGTGATTTTATGCAATTAAATTAATAATTATAGAATCTTGATCTTTTACAACAATGATTTTTTTTTAAGGTCCAAAGGCCACTTTAGGATAAGAGTTAATGAGTGTGTGATGGTCACTGAAACAATAGCATAGTGATCGATTGTTAGTGGTGGAAATTCAGTAGACTTTCATTATTTAAAAGGACGGCTCAACAAGAACTTGTTTACATTGGACTTGAAGATGACCATGTTGTAGTTAGCTGGAGCTGGAAAGAATGCTAGCAGAACAGAATTCTAAAGGCGGCAGTTCTAGGAAAGAAGCCCTGTTCATGGAATTTGCGTTTAGAATTTGGCATAGATATGGGGGGGGGGGCAAATTGTTGACAGTGGTTGTTGCTAGAAAAGTGTTTTTTTATGAATGTTCAGCAGGGGGAACCATAGATTCAAGATCAGACGAGCACTTTCCATGAAAATAATGATAGAGCAGGGACAGGCTTTCATATTGAAGGGTCTTTGTTCTCGCCTGATATCCATAAAAGAGAAGTACAAATCGTTGTCCACTTATGACCTAGTCAACAAGACTGACCGACTTTACAACGATAATGAATTTTCTACTCAGCGCGCCATCTTTACGCATTCACTCAGTATCTGTTACAACAAACAGCCTTCATGTCTATATCTTGTGTTTCAATTTATTTTCTTCAAAATACTTCCAAGATGCCTCCCAAGAGGAAATTGCTATTTTCTATCCTGAGCCTGCCAAGAAAGAAAGGAAGAAAGGCAATTGAATTGGGAAAAAATGACTGATTAAACAGTTTGAAGCAGAAAAGAAAGGTACTATGATTGTGCGTGATATGCAACTATTTTTCTCAAAGTAATTTAACACAAGATGACTGTCGTCATAAATCACGACTGGTCCTTATTCAATGACAATTTGTACTAGATTCTATTTTATTTATTTACTAGCAGAGGGAACCGGGCATTGCCCAGTCGTAAAATACGCTTAAATATATTTTAATTTATGTAGATTTCGAATTTATTCTCACAGAGCCAATTCTCTATTGAATGTCTGAGAAGGAGCTGCTAGAAACGGCTTATCTTGCGATGACAGAGTTCAAAATAGACTTCGTAGCTTAGTGGGGGATGCCCTTTTCTTTTCCCTGCAACCTCTTTCCCACAGAAGAAACGTTGCAAACCTGTCTCTGCTTTATCCTTATTTTCATGGCAAGTGTTCATCTGAGCTTCAATCTTCGCCAAACTTTCACGAAAAACTTCAATCTTCGCCAAACTTTCACGAAAAACACTCGTCTAGCCAAAACCACTATCAATAATTTCCTTCACTCTTTATCTGTGCCTAAACCTAAATGTAGATTCCATGAACAAAGCTTCTTTTTTAGAACTGCATGCCTGTGGAATTCTCTTCCGTTTTCCTGCTTTCCAACTGACTACAATCTGATTGTCTTCAAGTCCAACATAAACAAGTTCTTGATGAACTGTCCCCTAAGTAATCCAAGTTACAAAAAGTTATGACATTATATTTATTATCAAGTAATTTATACTGCCCATCGCTTTATTGCAGGTCTTTTAAAATGCCAAAAAGAAGTGGTTAACGGTTATCGAAAAGGAAAGGATTGTTGCTAGACTCGCAGAAGGATTGTTCATCAAAGATTTAGTTATGGAGTTAGAAAAGAACTTTAACTTAATTTATGAACAAGCCCAACACCAAATCCAGAAAGGATAAGAGCACCAGGAGAAACCTTTCACATAGTGATATTCGGAAAATTTGTAGGGAAGTCAACCGAAACCCAAACCGCACCAGTGCTTCCATTTTTGCAAGAGCTGGAATCGCTCCAAGATCCAGGCAGGCCCAAGGTAATGTGTTGAATAGGATGGCAAGGAACATCAAAACTATTTCAAGGCTTCCATTGAGCAAACAGCAAAGGAAAAACGAATGGCTTGGGCACAGAGTTATATGAAAATGGATTTCCAACGTGTCCTATTTACAGATGAGACCCGTGCTACTCTTGACGGTCCAGATGGATGGGCCAAAGTTTGGAACTTGAACGGGACAATGCACTATCCCATTCTGCTTGGGCGACTGCAGCCTTCTTTGAATCTATGGGCTTCTTTGGAGAAACCCTCATGAGCTGGCCACCATCTTCTCCTGATCTTAACCCCATTTAACATCTCTGGTCAATATTGAAAAAAGGTGTTTACGAGGGAGGAAAGATGTTTTACGAGGTGTTTACGAGGGAGGAAAGCAATGTACTTCAAAGGATGCCTTGTGTTTTACAGCAACTTTGATCTTTTTCAACGCACTAAGCTATTCAGCTATGTGTTGCTACTTCTAACCCGACTCTTACAAATAGATCAATTTCATTGTGTAACATTTTAGAAAAGTGTAATCAGCTCCTTTAAAAGGGCAGTTAAAGACAACACATTTATGAGTAAATGCAAAACTGCAACACAGTTGATTTGTTTCCTTAAATCTGGGCTCTTTTAATCTCAATAGCAAGGAATCAGAACTAATTCTGTCATCAAAGAGCATACCACAAACTCATTGAATCTGTTATTTTGTGCAAGCCCACTGTTCATTTGCAGGGTTTTAATTTTTTTTAATCACATTTATCCCTAACAAGGCATATCGCCACTTGGACGTAAGGGGCTACTATTTGGGACCATGCCGAGGAAAGATGAACAAGATGTTAGTTTACATTACATTTAAACTTCTGCATATCAGTACAGTCAGTGAAACAGGTAGCAGAAGAAAATTTCAAAGTCTAGTTATTCGAGGCAAGAAACTATTAGAGTAGAATGCTTTCTGGCAATTAGGGACCTCAACAGTGAAGGGGTGTGATTTCTTTGCTTAGACGGGTTCATGGAAGATATGTATATCAAGGAAGCACAGGTGCACCGAGTTCAGAGCATATTTCATTAAAATACCTGTAAAATCAGGCACGGGGATGCCCAGGTGTGACAACAATACTCCATGCATGGGCAAATTGTGACTTTGTAGAGGTACAGGATACTCTCAGGTGTGAGTAATTTTCTAGCATGATAGAGGGAACCCACCTTCTTTGCAGCAGCCTTCGCAATGTCCTCAATGTATTTGTTCCATATTTCATATTTCCCGTGAATGTTAAGCCAAGGTAACATAAAATTAGAATATAAATGTTTTAAATCAGACTATATGCAGATTAAATTATATTTCATCCAATACTTCGCAACAATGTTTTTTTAAAATCATTTTTAGCATTATTTGTGAATTCATCTAATTGCAACAGTCTATGCTATTGCTGTTCTTTGTCTAAAATGAATATAACAGAAATTGATTGTATTTCCATGGGTTCACTAAAAATTGTTTGCATTTACAGTAACATAAACTTACCCGTCCCAGGATGGGTAAAATTAATTCCCTCAACAACATAATTTGCTTCACTTTTATGTTTCCTTACCAAATTAAAATCAAGATATAGTTCTATTAAATCTTGTGTTTTGAATTCTGATTCCAATTTTGATCACAATGCTTTAAATCATTTTAATTCTAATAAATGACTAAAATTTAAGGCTAAAGCTTAAGGGGACTTAAAACATTGAACTTCAGAGACTCTTTAATTGGTATTCAATCAATCGAAATTAATTCAAATGTCATATTCGAATTTTCAAATGTTGTGTTTGTATTACATTACTTAAAACGCTTTTAAATGAAAAAGAAGGAAATTAAAATTTAACGAATAAATTGATGCCTTATACTTACGTTAAACTTTTGCAAAAATAGGATGTACCTCAATTTTCTACTTAGTGTTTGTCTTCTTTGCATAAAAGTAAATTAAACTTTTTGCCCACATTACTAGTCCTTATAACGCCTATTAGCTACCGGCAACAATCCATAATGATCAGTTAATTTGTTTAGGTTGGTTGGTTGGTCTTGTTTTACGGCATATCAACCCTTTTCAGGTTATTTAATGCCGAATCCAGTGATTTTGAAGACAAAGTTTCTAATAGAATATTTTTGTTTTTCAAGTCAGTTTCTATTTAACCCATAGTTGGGACCCTAACAGGTACAACCACTCCGGGTCAGAGTGGATCTCAGAGCAATCGCAATTAAGGGGTGGCTTCACACTCCCCAAAGCCCGCAAGCTGGGGCCTCACCATCAGATATAATTTAAGGTCATATCCAGGACCAAGTAGTTTAGGAGTAAATACTATATATGTATATATTAAAAAACGTGGCCTTGTCTATCTGTAGATGGTCTCTACCTAACTATTGTCAATTTTATGTCTACATACTTGAAACTTGATATATGGAGTATTCGCTCTTGTGGAACGAAATTGATTTGGCAGGCATACTTCAATGTAATGTGTAAGCTCCACACATGCACGGATATTTATTTTTATGTTTAACTGTATTAATATGTATGTGTCGTTAGCTCAGATAGTTATAGACACCGCTAGAGAGATAAATGTCTTCGTTCTGATTTTAGATGATGGCACTGGAGTCATTATCGAAAAAAACTTTCAAATCAATTCTACGTATAATAATCAATAAAAAAATTAACTCTAATAATAAAAAGGAAATCTGCATAAATTAAAATATATTTAAGCATATTTTATATAGGGCAATGCCGGGCGACCTGCTAGTACAAAAATATATAAACATGTACACATATTTATGTTTAGAGATTATTTAAAAATATTTCTTTATTAAACACAAAAGTAGAAAATCTAAAAGATAAAATAAAGGCTAAAACAAGCTCACGTTCAATATTGAAATGATTAAACAAAACAAATTCCTTTGGAATAAAAAAAAATATAAAAAGATTAGGTTTCAACAATCACAGAACAGATGTCTGATTCCTTTTTTGCTTATCTGAATATTCTATTGAAATTTAATACAACAGAGAAGAAAAAAAGTCTCTTTTACAAAGTCTTTTAATGACCGATAAAATGGTCGACCGATTCGCATCTTGATTGGCAGCTTTAAAAATTTAATGATCTGAAGAGTCATTCATTGATGTTTGATAACATTAAATGATTTCTGATTTTATGGATAGAAATTAATGAGGCAGGAAAACAGTTCAAATCATTGTCTAATGACTGCGTAGCATCCGACTAACAATGACTTTAGATGATCCAGAGATAACAAGGTTGTTAATGGACAATGCCAACTTAAAACGATGAAATTCCTAGCCTCGAAAGCCCCAGAAAAAGAAAAATGTAAAACTAATTACAATCTATACATTATTAAAAAATCATGGTTGTTTGGGAGTTTGTTCGAACACAAATAGGTTTCAACAATCACAGAACAGATGTCCGATTCCTTTTTTGCTTGTCTGAATATTCTATTGAAATTTAATACAACAGAGAAGAAAAAAAGAATAAAATAGAAACATGTAGAAACTCACTTATTTCTAAACAAAACATGTGGCAACAATACTCCATACATGGGCGAATGGTGGCCTTGTGTCTATACCAACTCATGTTCACCATGAATGTTAAGCCGAGGATTTTTTACAAAATACTTTCAGGTAATGTATCATTAACGATGACTATTAGTGACTGATACACAAATAGAAACACGTAGAAATCCCCAAATGTAAGAACGCCTTCTACTCTAATAGTTTCTTCCCTAGAACTGCTAGACTTTGGAATTCCCTTTTGGGTTCCTGTTTCTCTGACTGTACTGACATGCAGAAGTTCAAATATAATGTAAAAAGACGTCTTGCTTCTCAACTCCCTACATAATACCACTGCAAATTATGCCCTCTACTGCGCCTTGTTTGGGGTGAAAATGCAATTAAAATAAATGTGATTAATTAACAAAAAAGGAATAGGTAGAATACACATTACTAAGGTGGTAGTTTTTGCGATGACAATCTTCGGATTCAAATCTCAGATAAGTTGAAAGCATTGTTTTTTTTGTAAAAACTGGGCACGTGTTTTAAAAAAATTAGCATAACATAATGAAAAAAAAATGTAGTAGGCAAAACAAACAAAAAAAAATACAACTAAAAACAGACAGAACAAAAGCTCGCTTCTCGCAGACACGTGGGTCGTAACAAGCACAATCTACTTGCCAAAATCACCTACACACAATCTGCAGAACGCCACCTCTCCTTTCCAGTGTCCTGCCTTTATAGCGGCCGGGAACGACATATTTGCATAACTGCGTGAGAGCAGACGTGATTCAACGATAATTACATTGGGTAAACGCTAATAAAAGCCCATGGACGCCATCTTGGAACTCTCTCTTTCGCTCAGCCCAAAACAGACGTATCCGAGGTAAGCTCTATTTCTCATTTTGGTTACTGCTAATTCTGCTACACTCCCCCCTAATCTCATGATCACAAACGGGGCATGGAGGCAGTCGTCTTTGTCGGGTACTTCGTCGAAGAACTGGAGGCAGCACTTCCTCCTTGTCATCTTCCTCATTACCACCGTTATTGCCACCAGCCTGTTCCATAGGTGGTGTTTCACAATCAGGACAGGGGGGGGCAGTATCTGTCTTTGTCAGGTACTCCTTCGTAAAGGCAAAACGGGTGGTCCCTCTTCCGCTTCTTCAGTATGTGCATTATATGGCTCGCCATCGTCCTGCATTATACTTTCTGCTCGTTCAGAATACATTGTACTGTCTTCCTCTTCCTCCGATGTAACAACATAATGGCGAGGGTGCAGATCTTTCACGTGATGAGGCACCGTCCACCAAAATCGATTGAGGGCTGATTACCTTGGTCACCGAACCTCATGGTACATCGATTTTGCGGTCTTTTGACCTACACGCGATCTCCAACCTGGTAAGAGCTGTCCTTGGGATCTGCTGAAGCAGTTGCGAGATTGGTCTCCTTTACTCAAACTTTGTATCGATAAATCCTGTTGGCAGGCGCAGTGAAGGGAGATGTGTCATCTCTTGGTGTGATGTCATACCAGTAGACAGCTTCCTATATGGGACAGCGCATTCTAGCCGCTATTCGTTTCACTGTACAGTTACATCGCCCCGCTATGCCATTCCTGGCTGGAGCGCATGCACAACGGAATCGCAAGTGAACTCCCCATTTATGTGCAAATGCTTGGAATGCGTTGCTGCAGAAAGCTATGTCATTGTTTAAAAGGATTTCATGCGGCAAGCCACGCTCGAGGAATACTGTTTCCAACTGATGGATCACGTTTGCCGAGTTCTGCCTTGCCAATTTCCTTCAAATGGAGAAACCACAGTCTGTTAGAGTTAAAAAATGGAAGGTGCCATAATGCGTGATATCCATTCCAATTCTTTGCCAATTCTCGTTAACTTCCAGCTTTCCCTTTTCCCACCTGACTGGCGCTGGGTCAATGGACTGACATTCCTCACATTTCTGTATGACCGTTTTAACAGTTGCTTTTGTCGTGGTTGGGCAACTTCTCCTGACAAAGTAGGTAGTGCATCGCACCCCCGGATGTCCACTACCTTTGTGAATAGCCATGATTTGACTCTCATCCAGCTCGTCTGTGTGAGTCGCGCCAATCACCGGGTCAAGCCCGTTTTTCTTTTTCATTGCCTCAAATTATGTCTGTGGTACTCGTGTCAATCAGTTAGCAATGTATCGTGCTGATGGAACCAGCGTCACGTCCACTGTCAATCCGTACTCTTTCACGAGCTCCTTTAGAGTGCTTAGTCGCCTCCTAATAAGCATCTCGCTTGCTGCTTTGGTGCGTACTCGCGCCTTTCCAGTTAGTGTGTCCGAGACCCAATGGTATACGCAGACAGAATCTGTCTTTATGTGTAGCACTTTGCTCTGCCACTGTAGAGCCAAATTGATACCTTTCAATACAGCATCCAGCTTGGCTAAGTTGATATGTTGCGAGTCACCTTCAGGTCGCAGCCAACATGCATCCTCCAACACAGTTTTGCACATCTCCAAGGCTGCACCAATTGCTAGGGAGTGAGCATCGACCCATACATTCAGCTCTTTGCCATCCACACACCAATTTCCCTGGACCGGATCGTTCCACTGCACAGATTCCAAGGTTTCAAACATCATATGATGCAGTACGGCGTCCTTTGCTTCATCATCCCAGCCCTTCATTACAAAACTTACTCTCCTTCTAAGTATTCCACAAGCCACACGAAGCCAACCGCACACCGGAAAGTGCCCGACAAGTCGACCACACAGGAAAAACATTGTTCGTCGTGTAACAATGCTGGGAGCCTCTGGAATTGCATTTCCTCGCTTCTACCGTAGTTCACTGTGTTCCATCCAGACCGCCAATCCCAGCACCCGTGCACCGTCCTTCAACCACTCCGGGTTCTTGCACTCCAACCCGAACTGCACTAGATGTTCTCTTACATGGATCGTGGGCACCACGTCCTCGTTGACAAAAATGTCATCGATGTAAGCAGATGCTGCGCGGCTTACAACTTCTTCCTGAGACAATACTTCGCTGACAATTGCTCTCATGATCAGGGGAGCCACATTCAAACCGAACCCCAGACGGGTCAGGCAATATTTTTTCCCATCGATTTCCACAGTCTGGTATGGCCACAGTGTCTCATGGAACCGGACTTGTAGGTATGCTCTCTTGAGGTCCAGTAGAGACACGTTAGCACCTTTTTGTCTCCATTCGCGCAGCTTAGCCGCACAAACATCTGCGTTGGTTGTAAATGCGTCTACGTAATGATTTAGCTCCAAAACCGACACCGGTCTGCATGTAAAATAGTCCTAGAGCATCCTGTATCAATAAGTGCCAAACATTGCGTCCCGTCAACATGGATGCTTATCACCAGGAGCGTCGTGCTCGCATCTTGGTGGGGAAGGAGACTGGCACTTATGCATCCTCCCCGTGCTTGTTTCTTGAGCAATTCCGAGCCCAATGTCCACTCACACCGCAACGGTAACACCATGTTCCACGTTTTCGACAGTCCTTTGAAAAGTGGCCTTTCATATTGCACTTGAAACAAGTCATACTAACAGGAATATTCTGGACCCTGTGGTTGTTGGGTGAGCGTGTGGCCACAACCACATCCTGATTGTGTTCCCCCATGGTCAGGACTTTGATGTTCGGCACCTGTTGAAGAGCAATTGAGATAGCGTCAGGGAACTCAGTGACAAAAGTCAATTTTGTGAGTCTCTCTAAGCCATCTCTTGTAAATCCGGCCAATCCAACCAACTGCCTGATTTTGTTGGCGTAAACATCCACACGTTCGCCAGCCCATCTAACCATAGTTATTTTTCTGTACGCGGCAAACGCGTCGTCAGTAAAATTCCTCCTTTAATCGAGCCTCAATCTGGTCTATTTCTCTTTGATCGTCCTCCTCCATTTCCATGTAGAGGGCCAGTGCATCACCTTCCAGATATAAAGGTAGCAGACTCGCTAAATCATCCACCTGCTGAAGTTGTGCGACAAGTCTCACTTTTTTCAGCCACGCTACAACGTCTTCCTCGCCAGAGAACGGCTTGATAATATCGCTGCTTATCCGCACCTTCGCCATAGTCGGGCCGAAATAGCTTGAAACAAAAATGTAGTAGGCAAAACAAACAAAAAAAAAATACAACTAAAAACAGACGGAACAAAAACGCGCTTCTCGCAGACAAGTGGGTCGTAACAACCACAATCTACTTGCCAGAATCACCTACACACAATCTGCAGAACGCTCCTTCTCCTTTCCAGTGTCCTGCCTTTATAGTGGCCGGGAACGACATATTTGCATAATCGCGCGAGAGCAGACGTGATTCAGCGATAATTACATTGGGTAAACGCTAATAAAAGCCCATGAATGCCATCTTGGAACTTTCTCTTTCGCTCAGCCCAAAACAGACGTATCCGAGGTAAGCTCTCTATTTCTCATTTTGGTTACTGCTAATTCTGCTACACATAATAATGTCCAAAACATAAATATTAATTAATTTCTGCAAATATATCCGAAATTTTCCCTAATACTGGATCCTGGCTTCTATAGGAAAACACATGAAATCAGGTGAAGATTATTTTTTGAAATAGAGGCATTTTTTAATTGAAAGCCATGTTTAATTTTAGAAGAATTTCCGATGGGTTGCTAATCTGTGTAAGTTTTGAGATGAAACAGAGTTTTCAGTGGGTAGCTAATCTGTATAAGTCTTGAACTGTATAAGTTTTGCAAATGAAGAACAAGATTCCTTCTGATGTGGATATGAAAATTATGTGTGGGAATTCTAAAATTTCTAGTATCTTTTATTGAATGATTCCGGTTTCTGATTGGTTGCTAGCAGAGCGTGGCTCGATTTGATTGGCCAGTTCCTATCACCATTGTCTATAAATAGAACCTTGTCACTTTCTTTAATCATACCCTCTCATTGCTTTTAATGTTGGAGGACCAGTCGCCTTGCTGCTTTGGTTGATTGGAGACTGGGTAGAAAGTACTAGTCAAGAATCCGTTCCTGACAATCAGCCAGAGAGATGCTGGACCAGGAACTGTCAAACTGAGGTATGCCACCTGGGTATTACTTAGAAAGTCTACCCTCGTAGGCCTTGTCACCCGGCTTTCAGGTGGATCAAGTTTATCACTTGTTGATTGAGGTGCCCCTACCCGGGAATGTTGATGGAATTCTCCAGCAATTTTTGCTAAGCCAGAGTGTCCTTTCTTTAGGGGTGCATGCTTGACATCCTCACCTTCCAACCTTGTGTCACATCTTGCTGAGGTGGGCAGCAAGTAAATATCTACCCTCTGATTATATCAAAAATATTGCAACAGGTATACTTCGAACCATCAAAATAAAATATAATACCTACCATACCACTAATTCCATATACTATATTGGTTATTAAATATTTAATTGAAAATTAGTAAATTCTGCAATATTGCCATTTTATCTATTCACCGTTTTTTTTTCATCAAACGATGTTTGCAACCAAATTGCATTAAAACTTCAACTTCTATTTTTAAACTAAGTGACCTTTTTATTTTGATAATCTGAAAGAAAAATAAGCCATAAAAATTAATCAGGCTTAGTTTAAAGTGAATTTTTTTTTTTGCTTGAAAACATTATGTCTCCTTATAACAAAGCCACTGACGCGTATATAGCAGCAGTGACATAATACACATACAAATGACGTAACACGTACACAAATTATGTTATACACATACAAATGATGGAACACGTACACAAATGACATAAAACATATACACATGACATAAAACATATACACATGACAAAACATATACACATGACATAAAACATATACACATGACATAAAACATATACAAATGACATAAAACATATACAAATGATATAAAACATATACAAATGATATAAAACATATACAAATGACATAAAACATATACAAATGACATAAAACATATACAAATGACAAAACATATACAAATGATATAAAACATATACAAATGACATAAAACATATACAAATGACATAACCGATGCATGAGGTGACGTCACAAACGAGAAAGAGAAGGTAAAGAAAAGCATAAAAGAAAAATAGAAGCCACATGGCTAACAACTTGAAAGCACAGCTAAGTGCAAGAAGAACTTAAAAAAGATGCAATCATATCTTTCAACAAAAAAATATAGTCAGACGACTGTGTGTCGTGTGGTGATCTGCAGACATAGCAGTGGAGAAAAAAGCAAAGATTTGAAAAACTCGCATGACAGGGATTAGAATTGAGCAGACATGTTGACGTGGGAGGAAAAAAAGCATATGCTGAACAAAGTAAAGTTTTGTAATCCATAAGACGAACGAAAAACTAAGTTTAGAAAGTACCGTGATTAAATTGCCTGTGATTTCTACTAAAAAAGCCGAGTCGAATTTTTTTCCTTTGTTTCTTTGTGAGACTTTTGTATACAATATTAGATCTGATTCTTAACATATAACTACAATGTTACATCACGATTTTCTTGCTAAGAAAACAATACTTAAATACATTCATCATAGTTACTTGCTCTCTAATCCAAATACAAGGTATTTTTTTTTTGTTCACAAAATTTTAAGTACTTTTTCTTCATACTAGCAGTAAAAGCTAGGTAATAGTAGAAATTACTATCCCCCGGGTACTGCCCACTACAAATCACCTTCTGCATCACAGCTAAAGATGCAAAGACGCACCTGCATTTTATCAGATGCAGGTTAACAGGCCAAGCAAAAACAAGTTCTTTGGAACATTCACGAGGTATTTGAATGCGTTTCAATAGCAAAAACGCTGAAACAGCAAATTTTCCATCATTTCAACCCAAGGACAGACACGGGAAATTTGTGGAAGTTAGCCATGATGTGTATGATGACGAAAAACAAGTAAGTTCACTTTTATTCGTAGATAAGATCAACTTGTGTGTTTCTTCACGGTGTTTATGAGTTGGCTCTGTCCATCTTTGGCGTTTGACTTGGAAAGATGCCCATGCAATTAAAATCAGTGTGTGTTATTATCCTTCTAGCTGACAACTCACTGGTCCAACGAAAAGTCGCAGATTGTCCTTCTCAGGTAGCAAATTATAAAAACTCTAACCTTTTCAATGTTTCTCATTTACTTCTGGCAATAAATTAAATCGGAAACAACAATGGAGATGAGATAATCAGTTTTTAGAATATCTTTGGCCAAATCTCAGATTCTACGGCTTGCTTTCTCTCAGAAGATAGCTTACAGAATGTTGCCAACAGGAATTAATTTTATATTGAAAAGACTTCGATTATAGATCGATTGTTTGTTTCAATCAGAGTAAAGTTAATAGGTTCGACCGTGCCAGATGCTAGGGCTCATTTCCTCCAATCTATGATATATATATAGAGGTGGGGAGGGGGAGGTTCTACTAGATTTGGTTTTGTTTTATAGCATAGCAACTCTAATCAGGTTTTTTAATGGCGAATCCGGTCATTTTAGTAAAAAGGTGTTATGCTTCAAATTTTTTTTATATCTTCAAATATTTATTCATGGGGTGTAATTTGATTATTTTATAGAAGAAAATCGTTGTTTTCTTTGCTTTTTGGGTTTTACAGAACATGATTGAGTTTTGAAAAAGAAAGGAGTCGGCATTAGGAAATTACTTTATGTAAACAAACCAGTGGGTATTGCAATGGTGAAGTGAATAACAACATGCACTGATAACTTCCGTATGACATGTCGAACTCAGTCGGTTCTGTAGCTTAACTTTCACCTTGGATGTTGGCAACCTTCATGTTGTCGCTCCTGTAAGTAACTGATGCTAGAGAATATTGGGGAAAACAATGCCAAAAATAGAATCAAGCTGGTTAAACAAGTCATAACAAGCTGAATAATAAGAATTTACTTTAACAAACCAATACTTAACTTATTTTAATTAATAAATAAAAGTCACAGAGTTATATAATTGTAACAAATTTTTCAGCATGTATTTAATAAATTTTATATTTTACTAATGAAATGTGCCCGTTCAGTTACCTATTAATCAGCTTGAGAATAAGATATGAGATTGCCGATTCAATAAAAATCCGGGTCAGCATTTTTTTTTTTAAACAGTTTTTATTGTACGTTACTCTCCCGTTTCAACACCGCTTAAAAAGTCTCTCGCTGCCACATGTCCATCTAGCCTGGCTGGTGTTTCTCTTTCCTTTGACCGCATACCGGCGGCAGCCGATCCATTTTCGTCCTCGATTTTACACGTCCATTTTCTGTGATGTAAACTTTGTTTTCCCCTGACCACGTGGTGCATTTTTCTCCTTTTTTCCTTTTTCTTCTTTTTTAGGCTACTGCTGCTAATCTCTTTAGAAAGCCAGCTATCCTTCACTGCTGCTGATCTTTTCCCACGCGTTCCAATGCACTTTGTTACACTTGTTGACATTAGATTTAAAGCTGACCATATTGCGAGGTGGGATGCATTTCAAAGTTATGCTCAATGATCAGATGCTATTTTTGAAAAGAATTTATGACGTTTAGATTAAGTTGAGGAAAATGTTTGTCCTACATCGATTCAGTTCAACTAAAATTCAACCAATAGTATGCAACCAACACGTTGTAGATTCAGTCGCAAAGGAGACAAAGACAAAAAATCGGAAATAACTTCAACTCGATTTTGGTTTGTAACAATGACATTCACTTCCTTATTATTATGGCCGTGCCGTCACCCACGTGGTTTCTAACGCTCTTTTTTACAAATGAGTCACAACATATCAGGCCTGAAGACCACTAGAGGATAAGGGTTAATGAATGTAAGGTAGTCAATGGGACAATATCATAGTAATCGTTAGTAGTGAAAATTTGATACATTGGATTACTTAAGGGGATGGCTTAACTTATCAAGAACTTGTTCACGATTATATTGTAGTCAGCTGGAAAGCAGGCAAACAGAAGAGAGTTCCACAGGTGTGCAGTTCTAAGAAAGAAGATTTGTTCATGAAATCCATGCTTAGGTTTAGGCATAGATAAAGAGTGGACAAAATTATTGATAGTGGTTCCAGCTTTTTTTTTTTTTTTTTTTTTTTTTTTTTTTTACAAAAGAGTCACCACCTATAAAGGCCCGGAGGCCAGTCGAGGATAAGAGTTAATGAATGTACAGTAGTCAGTTGGATAATATGGTAGCAATCGCTAGTAATGGAAATTTGATAAATCAGATTACTTAAAGGAACAACTCATCAAGAACTTGTTTATGTTAGACTTGAAGATTTGAAGATGACCATATTGTAGTCAGGTGGAAAGCAGGCAAACGGAAGAGAGTTCCACAGGCTTGCAGTTCTAAGAAAGAAGCTTTGTTCATGGAATCTATGTTTAGGTTTAGGCATAGATAAAGAGTGGGGGAAATTGTTGAGAGCGTTTTCAGCTAGACAAGTGTTTTTCATGAAAGTTTGGCAAGAGGGGGACCATAAATTGGAGCTCAGACCCGCACTTGCCATGAAATTTATAAAGTAGAGACAGGTTCGCAACATCTCTTCTGTAGGAAAAAATTTTCAAGGAAGAGAAAAGGGCATCCCCCACTAGGGTACGGAGTCTATTTTGAACTCTGTTAAGGCAAGATAAAGTCTTTCTAGCAGCTCCTGCCTAGATGTGGCAACAGTACGCCATACTTGGACATACTTGGCTCTTACATAGGTAGAGAATTGTATCAGCAGTGAGATATCTACTGAAGCGGTAGAACGATCCCATAATTTTTCCAGCAGCCTTGACAACGAAATTGATGTTTGTGTTCCATTTCAGATCAGGAGTAAAGGCCAAACCAAGAAGCTTGCAAAACATGGAACCTCCTCAAGACGAGAGCCATTCAGTTCAATTAATGCCAGATGGGGATCAAAGCGTTGATGACGGAAAGATAGAATCTTGGTTTTAGATGCATTAAAATCAACCAGCCACCTGTTTGCCACGACCCATTGCACCACGTGCTCAAGAGCAGAGAGGGAATCAGTGAGAACTTGGTCATTTATGGCCTCTGAAGATAGTAGTGTTGTCAGCATAAATGTCTACAAATGATCTTAGGATGTGATTTGGGAGATCATTGATGTAAATGAAGAAGAGAGTTGGGTTCAGAATGGATCCCTGAGGTTCTCCAGCATTAATACTGTGAGCTTCTGATTTCTGTCCATCAACCACTACTGATAACTATCAGAGAGAAATGATTTAATAATTGAGAAAACATTTCCAGCTATACCATAGCTGGAAATGTTGTGGAGTATACCTTTATGACATCAAGAGATTAGCTAATCCTAGGAGATATAACTGTTAGCACATCTGCAGAATGGAAACCATATTGCATATCACTAAGGAGGTTAATTTTGCTGAGCTGGTTGACTACTTCTCTATTTAATATAGATTCCAGCATCTTAATCAAGATGCACAGGAGATGTTGGTCTGTACTGAGAGACAGACGGCCGGTCACCTGAATTCTTAAATATGGGGGCATACTGATGAGGTTTTCCAGGATGTTAAGAAGCAATTCTCCTTAAGACAATGCTTAAACAGCTTTTTAAGTATGGGATCTAGTTCTGGTTGAAGCTTTTTGACCACTATAATTGGAATACCTTCGGGGCCAGTTGCTTTACTGGAATCAAGGTTTTTGATTAGCTTGCAGAAATATTTTTATGTCACATAGTGTGTTTTCAGATACAGGAGGATATATGGGGGAGTTGGTGTCTTTGATCGCATGAGGTAGAATTACCTGAAAGGTTCTTGACAAATCCATTGATGATGGTACAGAGACAGCACACGCTTTTGTTCAGGACCTTGTTTGCTATTTGCCAGAACTGGTGGGAATCAAGCCACTGCTCAGCTACTTTGGACTTAACGGACTAAGCATACAACTCTCTTGCACTCTTTATTACTTTTTTACAATGGTTGCTGGCAGTCCTGAATGCAGCTTTAGTCTCAGTATATCTATTACGTTGAAAGCAATGGAAATGTGCACAATCGCAGTAGCATATTCTGGAGAGACCTACAGCTGGCTGTTTGGTTTTTGCTGAAAGTTTTTGAAGAGTATGAAGCGGTTTACACCTACAATAAACCATCCCTATCAGGTCTGATACTATGGAAAAGCTTTTTTTCTGATGATATAATCTCGGCAGTAAAAAATAGATGTGTGCTGAACAATGACAACCATCTGATGATTCTTAAAGAATAATGTATGGCACACGCCAAATTGTGAAGCAAGGGTTGTGCAATCCATAACAACTCTCTCGTGTTGAAACTTTTATTCCATTATCAAAAGTTCAGGACAACTGAAAAGGATATCGAGGTAAGTGGAGAGAATATACATTACCATGTATTCCCAAACAGGCATTCCTTTTAGTACTGCCCAGGTTCAACTAGTTAGGTGAACAGTAGACTTAGATGATATGGCCATGTTGAAAGAATAAATGAGAGTTTGTGGGCTAGTATATGTAAAATAGTTAAAGTAACACGTCCAGTTCGTAGGAGAAGTCCAATTATAATATGGGATGAGCTGATAAAAATGAATTTGAGAGAAAGAGGTAAAAGTAAAGATAAAGGTTTGTTAAGAAGTCAATTTTGAAAAGCTGTTCAATTCATACTAGCATGTAAAATAGACATTAAACCGGATATGATGATGATGAATCCGGAAGTTGTGCCGTTTATTTTTTTCATTCTCCGTCTAACGCTAAAGTATGGTAACCCACTTTTCATAGACAAGCCAATGTTATAAAATTTCAAGATTAAAACTAGAAGGAAATAAAGAATTTAAGCTGTAAATTCTATTAAAGGATAAAAGAAAATGGAATTTCATCTGATAAACTTTATTTCAGTTCTCAGCGATTTGCGTACAATTAATGTAATCTTTACCAAAATTAAATAACTTAAAAGCATTTATATGCTGCAAAACAACGAAATGAATATTATTTGGATTACTGTTTCCATCTTACATATTATTCGCATGATGATTTAATAAGATATGTGTTGCATGTAACACTTTAAAGCCAAATAGCTGCAACGAGAATTTTTTCTTTTTTACCTTTATAAAATAAACAAATGTTTATTTTTAAAGAGATATATTTCGGAAATATACACTCCTTTTTCAATCTATATATATGTCTATATTTTCCCCTCTTATTCTTCGCCATGGTGTTGAATGGGAGAAATTGAGTTGAGTCCACATGATGTTAGCTACGGATTTGTCTGCAGCTGGATAAATGCGCGTGGTTTGAAAATTTGGGTAGGTTATCCATTCGCATGATGTTGCGGGAGAATGAGGAAATAAATGTTGTTACAAAAAAAAAAGGAGTGGAGTTATTACTTGTCCTTGCCACGTACTCTGCTACAACGTATTGGATCTATGTGTGTAACGGTACACAATCACTAAACTTCTTTTACATTTTCTTAAACGCCTTTGTTTTTTGTTTTCAACTCTAGCATTGACAAGAATTGTTGTACGTTGCCAACACTAAGCACAAAAGAAAGTTCTATATATCCAATATCCCTCCAATATAACCATTCTTTCTACACTAAACCCATTGTTCTTCTGTTCATAATATTTGATCTCTCTCTTTCTCTTTCCCTGCATCCATAAACGTAATTATGAGTTTCCCTTTCTAATCAATTATTCAAACCACAACATAATATTAATTTATATTAATGAATATTTATTCCCGCGGGTTGTATTCAATTTTGTTTATAACAACTTTTGGAATAAATATCAACTTATTATTGGTTAATCATTTAATATATATATATATATATATATATATATATATATATATATATATATATATATATATATATATATTTATATATATATATATATGTCTTAAAATCGAAAACAATATATTTAAATAATAATATTGAAAGCATTTGCGGCTATAGACGAAAGAAAAACGGAAGCCTGCAGTACTGAAAGATATTCATAAAAAGTTTCTGAATTTTTTTAGATGAGGATTGATAATTCGTATTCGTCAGACTACTGTTCTCATATTGAGTGTTATTTGCACAAAGTTTTGGTCGATGTAACCTACGACTTTCTTTTAGGTATATCTTGTTGAACTCAGAAATCTGCATGGAATTTCGAACAGAATCCTGTATGGGGGTGGCATGCTCTCGTACCATCAGTCATTAACGGGTAGAAGTTCTAAGTAAATCATATCGCCTACACTGAGGATTGAACCTTCAGAAGAGTGTGTCACTTGCAACTAAATTTTACCTAGTACTAAGAGATCTTTATGACAATGTCTGCTGCTCATCACTAAACAATCAATGTTATGAAAAATTAAAAATAACTCATCCTTTTGAGAAAAATCGAATTCATTGATTGGCATGTCTTCTCTCGGCTTATGTTTGTTAAGGCAATATCAATAAATGATGGCGTAGTATATAATATGTATACGGCTCTAATTACCATAATCGCATATTTTATATATGTATTGCATATTTGTTAGAAATTGATAAAATGGGTCATTAGTAAAGGAAATTCAATGAATGTACAGCAATGATACATCTATATATATATAAAAGCGAAAATGTGTGTGTATGCATGTATGTTCGCTTTCTACGAGTTAACAACTGGGATCGCCTGTCTATTTAATTTGCCCGACTTTGAAAAGCTAAATATTCCACATTTTTGGATTGCCTCGTGTGGATTCGGCTTTTTCGTATAATAAAAGTGAAACTAATTCGAAGCTAGGCATCGTTCGCAGCGCGATCGCAGGAATGTCCAAAAGCAATCAGCTTTGATCAATGCGGAGTTTCTCCTTATATCAGACAATTGCTATTCAATTTGGAAAATCCCCTTTAAGTGGGGAGCTGGTCCCTCCCATCATCTTGGGGAAGCCAAAACTGCCCCGCATTGAAAAAAGCTGCCACATCATCTTAATGCTCTCGCGATGACCACATTAAGCGGCCACCTGTCAATCAAACCTCTTTGACTTGACTCACTTTTTAATCCTTAACTTAACACGGTTATCAATCCCTCTCCCTTCGTGGCTGAGATGGTTGGGTGGCGTACTTTTTTCCTCTTTCGTTTCCACCTTCACGTCAAGGCTTCGGGGTTCAATCCTACCTTACTACAAAAACTTTTTTTTCTTTTACACCTCCAAACACCCGGTCAACGTTTTATTTTAACGCACACACACACACACACACCTCCGTTTTTAACACACACACACACATACACACACACCTCCAAACACCCGGGCAACGCTGGGTACCCCCCCCGGCTAGTCTATATATATATATAAAAGGCAAAATGTGTGTGTGTCTGTATGTGTCGCAAAATCTTTCGACGGAGGCAACGGATTTTCACGAGATAGGTATCATTTTGAAGCTCAGAACTTCTGACGACAAATATCGAAAGATTGGCTAAAAACATTAATTACTTCACCCTCACCGGAACACTTTTCTACAGGGAGGGGTAGCAAAAAATCGTTCCTTTATGACAATCTAGGCAAATACGTGTGCGCAAAAAACGCCAGTCCTTGAATTAGTTTAAATATTATGAAAAGTGACCCAGATCCGCACACGTGGTCATGGCACATTAGTTAAAGTGAATTAGTTTAAATATTATGAAAAGTGACCCAGATTCGCACACGTGGTCATGGCACATTAGTTAAAGTGAATTAGTTTAAATATTATGAAAAGTGACCCAGATTCGCACACGTGGTCATGGCACATTAGTTAAAGTGGCAGCGTTGTTATCTTTAGGTTGCAGGTTCGATCCGAAGTATCAGATAAATTTTCATTTTTCGACTTTTAAAATTTTAATATTGAAACAGGGTTATATATATGCCATTTTTCACACTTGCTTTTTTGTTTTTGTTGGTTTTTTTTTTCCATCACGTTCAGTATTTTTTCCCCTGATTTTTTAAAATTTTAACATCGTTCGTTTTGTATCACGTCCGTTTTTTTTTTTGTTATTTTGTTTTTTTTCCATCACGTTCACGTTTTTTTTGTTTTTGAGATTTAACATTATTTTTTTATATATAATACTAGCGGGGGCGTTGCCCGAGTGTTTGGAGGTGTGTGGTCGGGCGGGGTTGGGGGGGGTGTTAATGAAAACCTAAGAATAAGCAGAGTAAAAAAAGAAAACAGAAAAAAGAACGTTAAAACTTAGCTGAAAAATAAAGCGGGGGGGGGGGGTACCCGGGCGGTGGGGGGGGGGGAATAACCAAAACAAAAAACACAAAAAAAACTAATGTAAGGCAAACGAACGATGTTAAATGTAAAAATCTGAAAAACAAAAACAAAAAAGAAAACAGAAAAGCGAACGTTAAAACTTCTGAAAAATAAAAACAAAAAAAAACACGTGAAAAATGGCTTAAATAAGCTTGTTTCGATATTAAAATTTAAAAAATCGGTGGGTACCCGGGTGTTTTTTGGTGTGTGTGGTTGGTCGGGGTGGGGGTGTTAATGAAAACCTAAGAATAAACGAAGTAAAAAAAAAAATGCAGAAAAATGAACGTTACGTAAAAAATTGCTTAAATAACCCTGATTCAATATTAAAATTCAAAAAATCGAAAAAAAAAAGACATCTCACACCACGATTCGAACCCAAAGCATTTAGATAATGACCCAACGCTCTAACCAACTGAGCTAACACGTACATAAAATTGTGTCAGTTCTTAAAATATTTAAACTAAATCAGGTTATGACGTCGTCTGCCGCATGCGTAGAACCGATCTTGTCATGAGAGGACGGTTTTTGCTGACCCCCCTGTAGAAAAGTGTTGATTTCAGGGTGAAAAAATTAATGTTTGTAGCCAATTTTTCGCTATTTGTCGGGCGAAGAATGGGGCTTTCATATGAGGCCAAATTTGTGAATTTTTGTTCTGTCTGTCGAAAGTTTTTAGCAGACACACAAACATACGCACATACATATATACATTTTCGCTTTTATATATATAGATTTAAACAGGGTTATTACTTCGCTTATTCTTTAAGTTCCAGTTTTTTATATACCCCCCCTCAACACACATCTCTAAACACCCGGGCAACGCCTGCTAGTCTATAATATAAATCTCAAATGTCTGTTAAAATGTATGTATGTATGTCTGCTTAAAACATTCTACAGAAGCGACGGATCCTGACAAGATCGGTATCATTTTGAAGCTCGATATCTACGACGACAAATATCGAAAAATTGGTTAAAAACATTAATTCCTTCACCCTCAACTAGGCACTTTTCTACAGGGGGGGTCGGTTTTTTCGCCAATAGTTTCGAAAGTAAGCTTTTCTTTTCGATTGACTAGCCGTAATTTAAACATTCGCCACTTCCGGTTTGGCGATGGGCGCAACAGCAAAGACGTCACGTTTTTTTCACGTACTTTTCCTGCTTTGCAGTATGTGTTCGAGCCTGCCTGCCTACTACCACATTTTTTTTTTGCTCAACACACACCCAAACACTCGGGCAAAGCTGGGCACCCAGGCTGGTTATATAGAAGATAAGATAAGATTATGGTTTGGCTTTAACAAATAGCCAACATTAATTGCAGCTATTGACTTATGGTTATATGCTTAGGAAGTCATTAGTTTTTAGGGAATGTATTCACGACAGGTTTTTGGGGTTTTACTTTAGGGTATTTTGTAAGGAGAGAAGTATTTTTAGGATGAGCCGGATTCAGACAGATATTTTCAGTGAAACGCTTTTCAGGGTTTATAATCAAATGTGAGAAAAACGAGAGGCATTGTCATACGGTAAACCAAAACAAAATGATGAATTAAGAAGGCGCATATTTACAAGAGAGATAATTTATAAATGTTTAAAATAGGTTTACAACAATAGGACAACATAGAATGTTCACGAATATTTTTAGATTTCTTGCAGAAACAAGGGGATTCATTAGCTGAGACATAAGAGGCAGTCTGAATCGATTAATTAACAGCCGCGAATTTCAGGGATCAGAAAAATCGTATTCAAAACTTCTCTGCTCGTTTCTATAAATTATAATTCATTGAAAGTTGTTTTTAAGAATCAATGTTCTTTGGTTTTGTATTCGTAAAATATTTCAGTCAGAAGGATTAAAAATATTTCAATGAATAAGGTTTAGACAGATTGACAGACGATAATTAGTCAAGGAGTTGTATGTGTATTTGTGTGATCATTAAGGTTTGTGTGTGTAACAAGATGGATCGACTCGGTTCCACTGGTTGATTGAACAAAAATCTGGCCTTTAAAAGATTTTGGGTTGCTCTCAGAAAGAACATTTTAAATAAATTCAGAAAGTTTTCTGATTAGTTTAAAATATAATTTGTTTTTATTTAGGACTAGCATGTGTGCCCGGCGTTGCCCGAGTGTTAGGAGGTGTGTGTTGAGCAAAAAAAAAAATAAAAGTGGTAGTAGGCAGGCAGGTTTGAACCCAAATCGCGAAGGAGGAAAAGAATGTGAAAAAAGTGACGTCTTTGCCGTTGTATCCATCGCCAAACAGGAAGTCGTGTAGGTTTAAATTAAGGCTAGACAATCGAAAAGAGGGGATGACTTTCGAAAATATCGACGAAAATAGCGACCCCTCCGTGTAGAAAAGTACCCAGCTGAGGGTGAAGGAATTAATGCTTTTGGGTAATTTTTTATATTTGTTGTTCGAAGGGTAGTGCTTCAAAATGATAACAAACTCGTGAAAATCCGTCGCCTCTGTCGAAAGTTTTAGGTAGACATACAAACATACATACACACATTTAAACAGACAAGTGAGATTTATATTATAAATAATATATGCGCAGACGATATGCGTACAATCGCGTTTTTGCATTTTGATTAAATTTAAATGTAAACATCGACTACAGTTACAATGAAGGAATCGTAAGCAAAGCGTCATAATTTTTAATTTGTTAATATTGTAGTGAAGTGAAGATAGTTATTGGAATGTATGTTGTACAATGACAGAGCAGTTTGAGAATCTGAATTGTTTCAGAAAAAGTTGTAGTTATGTAATACTAAACATTTTAGCTCGTTAAAAACAGGCAAAAGTTATAGCCCGTTGATATAGAGTGCTTTATGCTACATTGATGGCTGGATATGGTTAAATTTGTCTTCATGTGTTTGCATTAAATAAAAATCTTTATTCATCTCTAAATGTGCATCTTACAGATATCATAATACTTAGTTTACTGCACCTTATTGTAACAAAGGTGCGGTACAAAATATCAGCCAGATTAACGCAGAAAACGCGAAAGTAAATAAAGTATTGTAAAGACTATCTTTGTTAATCTATTTCATAACTGTGCATCGAACAGATACCATAATACTTAGTTAGCTGCACCTTATCATAAAGATTCATGCAAAATTTAAGCCTGATCGGTAAAATAGTTTCTGAGAAAAACTGGAACACACAGACAAACAAAGAGAAATATGATATAGATTGTATGCAACTGCATAAGGATTTTGGCAGTTATGATAATCTATAAATCGCTAAAGTAAGTCTTCAGCAAAGGAATTTTTATAGTACGTTACATAGTCTAACATGTTTGGTGTATTCTGAATACTGACATTGACCACAAATATTAGTAAAATGTGGTTACTCGGTGAAGAAATCAACTCCTCCACCCTGTATGTTTTTTCTTTTCCCATCTAAATTTCAGCCCCATTCAGAGACTGACCTGCTTGTTTTCAGTTCCTAACAAGTCAGAAAGCAATGTACGGTATATTATTTGGAAAGGGTTGGAAAGGTTTTACTAACATGTTTTTTTTTTTCGTTTTTCTTTTTTCTTTTTCCCACTCTACGAAAAAAATAAAATTATTTTTAAACAAACGATTTATTTATGTACATATTTATTTTTAAAAAAAAAATCAATTTGGGAATTTTAAGTAGACGACACCTGGAGTGAATGGTATTATAGTGATTGAAGACTCTAGCTAGGAATTCGTTAAATAGATAACGTTATAAAGTATAGTGGCAAGGATACACACTTTTGAATGATCTTGTGCCTCATTTTTTTTCGATTAATGTAAAAAAATTCAAAATTAAATTTTTTTTAAAGAATCTTTATTTTATGCTAAAAAATCAAAATCAAAATATACTTGCGATGTTTCGTTTTCTTTATTGCTTTTGGCAAAGACAACGAATTAGAAGGTAATTGCAGTCATAAATTGGAATCTGACTAAGAAAGCAAATATAATGAACCACTAAATCTGTCATACTTAATACGACTATAAACGACTTTGTTTATGAAAACATTTTCCAAATTTTAATTTACCGTGAATTAATATTAAGCGAAACGTTTACATTTTCACTTAAATCCCGGAATCTTCCTATAATGCTAAAATGTGATATACAGAGGCACCTAGCTGTGGCAATGTTTTTTATGAGTTGATTGTATTTCAGTTGTGTGCGATGTGTGACATTAATTTTACAAAGTTAATGTGAAAAATATATCTGTGACTAAACCTAAGCGTAGATTCCATGATCAGAGCTTCTTTCTTAGAACTGCACACCTACGGAACTCTTTTCCGTTTACCGGCTTTCCAGCTGACTACGATATGGCCGTCTTAAAGTTCAATGTAAACAAGTTCTTGATGAACCGTTTCCCTCAAGTAATTCAATTTACCAAATCTACACTTCTAACGATTACTATGATATTGTCCTTGTGACCATTGTGCATTCGTTAATTCTTATCCTCGTTGCCTCTCGGCCTTTATAAGTGGTGATTCTTTTGTAAAAAAAAAAAACAAAAGCAAAAATAATATGACTAATGAACGATTCATGTTTGCTCTAAGCCAGATGATTAATCGTGAACTATTGAACACATTTTGTAAGCAATATACGTTAATACTAGAAAATGTAAAAGATTGTTACTATAATGCACATCCGTAGTGTTAACAACCGGTGGAGTGAAAAATATGAATCTTACAAAATAAAATAGTGTAATGGATGACAGGCAGAGTGCATGTTAACGAGAGGGTAAAAAGATGAACTTTCTCTTAATGAAACAAAAATCTTTGCAACGCCGAGAAGGAGACCCAGATAACTAAGCAAACCTAGGTCTCCTTATCACACACCCAGACCTGCATCTGCAGAGGCAACTTCACGTTCGACTTTATAGCCACAGTAGACAATGCTGTGCACCAGACACGATGTAAAACACCAATGCCTCATTAAACAGAAGGTTGCCATAAAAAATTCTTTTTTATAAATAAAACAAATATGAATCTTGTTTACTTATCTACAATTGTAGTAATTAATTCTTTTTAAACGAAATATTGTTTGTACTACTGCTCTAAACAATTCCCTACTATTCTTCAAATCAAGAAAACGATTGTTACTTATAAAATGTAGAAGGTGCCTTCAATAAGTTTCCAAACTTTTTCATATGGGCACTTTTATTGATAGTACACACATCAAACTCTAGTCCTCTTCAAAGTAATCTCTTCCGGTTGCAATACACTTGTACTGTTTCAACAACTTCTGTATGGGTGTGTCAATGACTCTCGTCACAGCCTCTTTCATCTCCTTAATCGACGGCCTGTAAGGTATTTTTTAACAAAAATTCAAAGGCGCAAGGTCTGGACTATATGGAGAGTCAGGAACTGTCTTGATACCCATCTTTATCAAATAGTCTATGGTAAGGATGGAGCCCTCTTCGGAAAAACTTTGCACAAATCTTCTGCATCTTCAGTTCCTCGCAAATAATTGTGTGTACAGTTCCCACACTGACATCAAGCTGTTCACTTATTGTCTCTATAGACACACGACGGTTCTTACCATTAAATTCTTTATTTTTAGCCAATCAACTCATATTTTCTGACTTCCTTGCACCTTCCACACCTCTCATCCCTCATAGAATCCCTGCCCTCCTTGAATCTCTTATGCCACTCAAAAACAGATGCTAGATTAATGCAAAATAGTCTAATAGTAGTCTGAAGCATTCCATACGTTTCTGTGTTATTTTTTCCGAGTTTAAAACAAACTTGTATTGAATCTCGTTCTTTTAAAGTGTCTTCACGCCCAGATTCCATTTTTAAATTCACCAATCAATCAAGCTTTAGTAGGGTGTATTCTAATTCCTTCTGTAGCTGTTCACTTGAATCTGAAGTCATAAAAATTCGTGCAACATATCATAAGATGTATAGCAATAACATATTGAATTTTCAAGAGTCTATGATAATTTTAAATGCCTGTCCAAAAATAGTCTGGAAACTTATTGAAGGCACCTCGTATTTATGTTATGGGAACAATTCATTTTAAAATGGGTCAGATCAGATTTTTTTCATCTTAACGACATTCGATTAATCATCAATAATAATCAGGCGATGTAATTTTTGTTTAATGTTTGTGAAAGTTGATAACGTGCATATGAATGATTATATAGATACTAAACCAACCGTGAAATGTTAACCATTTAGAATTTCAAATCTTTTGTTATGTCAAAATACAACTCTCCCTTCCTCTCATCTCTGTTTGGAATTCCAACGTTTTTCTATTAATATTTAAGATTTATATTAGAAAATGCTTATTCAAGGAAGATGATCTATGATAAAATTATAACTTATAAGATTACCTCATCACCAGTTTTTCTATCTATTGCTAATGATATTTTGTTGCAAATTTTATATATATATATATTATGAGGTATGATCCCTGAAAGTTAGGAGATTCTATTTATAAATGCTGCTAATAGGAACAGACGAATCATATTGGATCAGCCAATCAGAAACCAGAATAGCTCCATAAAAATAGAATCTTAACATTCCAGCACATAATTTTTTCATGTCAATACGAGAAGGATCTTTTGCTCTCTGCCTGCAAAACTATAAAGTCTTGTATAGAATAGGTACCCATCGGAAGCTCTTCTGAAATTAAACATGGCTTACAATTCAAGAGGTTATGGACCCAGCACACTTCAACTGAGTTCTAACATTTATTATCTATGAGAGTAAGTCTTATGATGACAATAGATATATAAAGTCTTCTGTTAGGGAGGATTTGTCTGTCAATCTCTCTGTAGGTCTGTTCTGCATTTTCTTCGATCCGCCATGCCTAAGTTGTTGAATAGTTTGTTTTTTTTTCTAAAGATCAACTTGTTTAGTTGATTTAACCTGCTTAGGTTTGTTGCCGGCATTGCCCCCCCCCTCCTCGATTCATTTTAAGAATCGGGTACATATAGAAGGAATACGGAAAAGGTTGCCAACATCTGCGCAAAACAATTGTCAAAAGCCCCATTTTATTTTGGGGAAATTCAGTAAATAAAACTATGAAGATCAAATAGCATTATATAATAACGTTAATTTTTTAGATAAAAATGACAGAATATCCAGATGTTCAGAGAATTAATTTTATACATCTGGGGATAGATATTTTTAGTATATGTATAGTTCTATGTACATATGTATATGCATACACACACATATATATAACTCATTAATTCTTTTCAATATATATAAGAGATTTTTATACCTTCTTATGCTAACACAATACGGCACAATCATGTTGACACACCGGTTCTCACAAGATTGCCGAAGTTAAGCAACATTGAGCCTGGCCAGTACCAAATGGGTGACCATTTGGGAAGGCAAGGCGCTGTATGTACCGTGTGGTAAAATACCAGGTTTAGTAATCGCCATGGTCTATCCTTCTCTCAAGGATAGATGGGACTCTCTTAAGCCATGGTAAGCACCCCATCTTGTGATGGCGTCACGATAAAAAATACCCTAGATTGCCTTGGCAAAGCATCAAGTATTTAGCTACTAACAAGATTTCAATTACACTACAAACTCGTGTACGCAATAATCAGTGCAAGAAGTAATATGATGCTAAGTCGTAAGCTAATGTTCACTTTAACACCAAGTTGTTTAATAAACATAACTAACCAAAGAGAATCTAATCTTAAATTTAAACATGGCACAAAAAAGGAAATGCTTAAACTTAAATACCATTTTTTTTACTGTTGAGCTTGAAATAACATTTCCATTGCTACACATACAAATGCAGTTGACAAGTGTATCCGGTATAGCAATCACCCTGGTGGGAAAGGGGTGAGTTTATAGGAAATAATTAATACATAAACGGTCCTCAATCACATGTATATCCCGGTCAGAGAAAACAATGCTATTTCTTGTAGGTTTAGATGACAGTGATTAAGTAGTAAACGACGCAGACTGCAAATTCGAATCCAGTTCATTCCACAGAAAAACACTTTCAGTTATGGATGTTGGAATCTTTCACATAATTGTTCCCCCTAAGTACTCGATATCTTTTTTTTTTACAAAGAGTCACCATGTATAAAGACCTGAAGGCTACTCGAGGATAAGAGTTAATGAGTGTGCAGTAGTCAATGGGACAATATCGTATTAATCGTTAGTAGTAGAAATTTGATAAATTGGATTACTTATGAAGAACTTGTTTACGTTGGTCTTGAAGACGAGCATATTGTAGTCAGCTGGGAAGCAGGCAAACGGTAGAGAGATTCATAGGCGTTCAGTTCTAAGAAAGATGCTTTGTTCATAGAATCTACGTTTAGGTTTAGGCACAGATGAAGAGTGGGGGAATTATTAGCAGTGGTTTTAAATAGACGAGTGTTTATCAGGAAAGTTTTGCAAAGGGGAACACAAAGAATTCTAACTAGATACCAAAGAAACAGCAACCATATGGTTTATATGAAAACAAATGAATGTGCAACAACAGGAGAAGGGAGGTGACGGTAGCTCAGTGGTTAACGATGCAGCATGACAACCTGAAAGTGGCAAGTTCGAACCCAGTATACTCCACAGAAACACTTTCACTTAGGAACGTTCGCAACTTTCACATGGTCCTTCCTGTAAGTACCCGATATCATTCTAGAAAAAATTCTTAATAGAAAGATATCGTGGAACCGAATGCCAACAAATACAGGGTGTTCCAAAAGTCTTGGGCACATTTCAAGTCCTCATATCTGCTTAACTATGATTGGTAGATAAAAATAGTGTCATTTTAAAGTTTAATCCATTCAGTTTTTTGTAAGGCTATCGATTTTTTCATTACTTTTAAATCCAGTAATGGCGTTCACTCAACCAGAAAAGGCGTTTTGTGTGCTTTCCAAATTTAGAGAAACTGAATCGCTGACATTTGTTCAACGTGCGTTTTGCAAAAAACTTCGGAAAACAGCCACCAGAAATAAAGTCCATAGTAAGATGGCTTGGTAAATTCATGGCGGATGGGTGCTTGTGATTAGCAAAGAGAACGGCACGCCTCTCAACTTCAGAAGATGTGGTTGAACAATGCAATGCTGAGATGTATTTGGCGAGAATTGGATTATCGGCTTGATGTGTGTTGGGTCACTAATGATGCTCACATTGAACATCTGTGAACATTCTATGAAAACTTTGAGATTACAAGCTTTTTGAATATATCAGATGTGTTTTTATATCCTTAATAGTTCTCGAAATATTCAATGTCCAAATTGAGCCCAAGACTTTTGGATCACCCTGTATAATCATCATGAGTTATACTCAATAAACAAACAATCAGCGGCAGCAATAAAACCTGATATTTTCAAATGGTCGTCCATCTGATACTGACCATATTCAACGTTGCTTAACTTCGTTGAGTCAATAAGAATCAGTGTGTTAATTGACGGATAAAATCAGTGCATCTCAAGAATGGTTGCATTCTTGGTTTAATCAATTTGTGAAAACAATTTTCTGAAGTAATGTGAAATTTTTAATTCTAAATATTAACTTCTAAATGCTGAATTGAAAAAGTTCATTTAAATGTTGGCTTCGTTTCTATCTTCGTCCTTTTTCGTCAGATTTAAATAGCATTTTGTAGGTGATGATTTTTTACCATAATTCTTTTAGGAATCAGAACGAATCACAGAAAGCCACAATCAATATTCATGTTTTTTTCTACCACTTTATTATATTCTTTCATTTAGTGAGGACAGAAATAATTTAAACAAATAAAACAAAATATGCTTTTAAATAATTGGAAAAAGAAAATAGATTTATTGAAAAAATGCCAAAAAAAAAAAAAAGAGGATTTTTTTCTCTAAAAATGGTAGTTCCTTCTGATACCCTATAGCCATTTTCATCTTGTTGGAAAGCCATGGAGTAAGGAAGAGAGGGAGGGGTGATAATGATTAGTCATTTTGATGTTTTTATTTTATTTTTCTCATTATTTTTGCCGTTTGCAAAAAGCCTTTCAGCACAATTTCAAAGTTCAACAAAATGTGCAACACATTTTATGTCAAAATTAATTATAAATCTAATAAAAATGTGTTTTTTTTCTGTGCATTTTTTGTTATTTTATTAACAGTGTTGCACAAGCAACACTTTCCAAGCCCATTACCAAGATTTCGAAATTGAAAAAAAAAAAAAAAATTTATGCCGATGGAATATTCTTCTTTAAATCAAAAGGTACCATGCCTTTTGACCACACATCTCCATCATCATTCACCATAGGAAGTTCTTGCAACACACTCATATCTTTGGCAACACCTTGTTCTTTTGGCGACATTGTCCTCGTTTTAATTATGAGGTCCTCTTTAGTTCAGGAATATTTTAGGAGTTGTATTGATAAGCATTATCTTTACAATAACTCAGAAAGGGAGAAGGATGAGGTCGAAAAGTTGGGACTAGCTGATCACATATCGAAAGAAAAAGAAACTCACTTCCCTTTATGGAACGAGGTCAAAATAATTGACAGGGATGCAAGATGGAGAGTTAGACGATTATAAGAAGCGGCACATATGCTTAAAATAAAAGAAATAAAAATTACTAAGCTAACCGAGTATACATATCAGCAGTGTATAGCAACCTCTAATCATAAAGAAAAACAAAATTCGTACAACCCCTCCTTAAAATTTCAACAATAAAAGAGATAATCCTCTGTCAAACATTATTAAAGTTACCTCCCTTTGTCAACCACATGTTTTCACATATACGAAACCACAGCGAAAAAAAAAAACAAGTTACTGGTTCCGTAGATGGTTTTGTATTCTTGGAGTTGGTTTTCTTCTTTCTTTTTGAAGATGGCGACCAACATGCCTAACGAAGGTCGGAGGCAACACTGACCGAAACACTGCAAAAATAACACTCAAGATAAGAACAATAGTCCAATCAAAATAATCAATACAACTCAGTAAGTGGTTTTAGATAAAATCTGGTTAGTTAGGGATTACACATTTTACTGATGTGACGGTCATCAAAGTAAAAAAAAAATGAAAATAGCGGCGAGTACCCTTGCAAGCTCTAAAAAAAAAAAAATAAAATAAAAAATAGATAGTAAGCAGTCAGGCAGGCTTGAACCTGTAAAACTAAAAGGAAAAAGAAGTGTAAAAAAAAAAGTTTAGTCGCCATGCCCACCATGACATACGATACCGCAGCCGTTCAAAATAAGCTTAGTCACTGCAAGATATATGATGACCTTGAAAAAATGTTGACGAAAAACTGACCCCTCCTTGCAAAGAACAGCCCAGTTAACCAGCAAGAGTTTTTAGCCAATTTACGGATATTTGTCATTTGAGAGACTAATATTTCAAACGATACCAATTTTGTCAGTGTTCGTCACGTGTGTCGAAAGTTTTTGGCAGAGATACAAACCTACGCAAACACATTTTGCCTTTTATATTATAGAAGATTATTTATGGGTGGCACTTTTTGAAAATTATATTTTTACTGTTTTTTTTCACACCAAACAAAGCACAGAACCACTTGAATGTAAGGGCTACTATTTGGGACAAAAATTTCAGGGGTACTATGTAGAGAGTTGAGTAGCAAGATGTCTGTTCACATTGCACTTGAACTTCTGTTCAGTCAGGGAATCAGATACCCGGAAGGGGATTTCAAAATCTAGCAGTTCGAGAAAAGAAACTAAGTAAAAGACTTGCTGGCATTTAAGGATCTCTACACTGTAAGGGTGGGATTTTGCTGCTTGTCGGGTTATGTTGAATAATCTAAAATGAATGTTACTTTGATTTCTGTCTGCCTGCATCACTCATCTCTTGAGTTTGAAAGTTGATGTTTAAGAAGTAAATAATTGTTAAGATAACATTAGTCTCTCTCCAGTGACATCTTTTCTCCAAATAAAATCTTTAAGAAAACACTGAGCATTTCCTCTGTGTTTTTTCTTCATGATTAGTTAAGCATATTATAAATAATCATTGTGGTTTTATCAAGCTCATCAGTTGCCTCTAGATAACTGGTTAGGTCGATTGGTGTGTTTTAAAGCTCATTTGTTTTCTATCCTAACTATATTAACATTAAAACCACTACTTATTTAATTTCGATATAACACTATGAAATATGTTTCGGGGGGAGAGAGGGAAATAATTCACCAGGGAAAATAATTGTGGTTAATTCCTCTACATCTCCATATTTGGTCATTAGTCTTAACATGCTTATAAAATTAGGTCGCGTGAATGAAAATCGATATCTTGCGTGAAATCATCACCGTGAACCTTATTTTAGAATACATTTGTTTGCCTCCATTGTTTCGTACTTTCGACATTCTTCGTAAGTCTCACTTTCATTATTTTAATCCTTAAGTCCTCACATTCCGTTAGTGATGTTTCTGACAAAAGGGGAAGAATTGCTATTTCCTGGTTGGAATATATCTCACACTTATCATAAACTAGTTTTTAACCTTGAAGTATTATTTATTTAGTGTTTTTTATTTAAAACTCCTTATATCAAGTGGCTTGCTGTTTTGTCTGGAGCGATTTCCATAAAAAAAAAAGGCAGAAAATTCATTACAGGATTTAGTTTTAAGATTTAAGGAGTTTTTTTTTTTATTCAAAATAAATTCTGTGCTATTCCTATAAGAAGAAATAAATATTTTTTTTGTTTAAAATTAAATGAAGAAATTAGTTAATCTAGAATTTTCTGTTCTTATATACAAGGACTTTGCAAAACTTAGTTTTTCTTTGGTATAAGAAAAAAAATCGCAAGTTTTAATTTTGTCTTTTCAATTTTAATCCAAGCGTGGATATGAATTCTGTTTTTGTTTTCAATCTAGAAAAAAAGTGGATTCTGCTTAAATCACTTGAAGCGTTAATGAGTGTGAGTTCAAATTAAAAAAAAAAAAATTATAAATAAAATTTGTGATGTATCACAAATTGCTAGAGCCGTATCCCTCTTTTTTTTTTTTTTTTGCTATTTGCCTGAATTTAATTTCTCTTTCCCCCTCTTTCTCTTGCTTTGTATTATTTTCGCTTATTTCTCTATTCCTGTTTCTGTATCTATTTTGTCCTTGCCTTCCTTTTCCTTCGCCTGACAGTTCTCTCTAAAAACTGAAAATATTAATTTTGCTGTGAAGGCTAAGACTTCAATTAATTCATAATGTGGACTGGATTATTTTTGTTTCATCAAAAGATGCCTTTCTTTCTTACCCCGACTCCAATAAGCACTCATTGTATTTCTCTTAAATTGTTTTTAGTTTTAATAGTTGCATCTTTTTATCATGCTTACCCATTAGTCCTCACGTTCCATGAATGATGTCTCTGACAAAAGGGGAAGAATTACTTTTTTCTTGGTTGGAATGTATATAACATTTATCGTTAGTTTTTGACCTTGAATTATTTCTTTTTTTGCTCCTTATGTCAAGGATCGATTTCCATTATGAAAAATTAATGTTATATATATATATATATATATATATATATATATATATATATATATATATATATATATATATATAGTACAGTTCAAACACTAACAAACACACTTAAATCTTAACTTGCACATATTTTATAAACAGCTTTTAATAAACGAATATTCTTCAATACAAAGTTGTAATTTTCTTATAACCGTCATGCAAAATGCGCCCTGCCCAACTAACCAACTGCATGGAACCCATTCTTAATCTTTAAGGTCAAATCTTTTCATAACCTGTTTCTTTGTTGGTTGAGTTAAGACAGGAAATAAAAGTTGATGAAATATTAGATTAAAACTGTTATTAATTCACATTTTTATAAAACATCTCTTCTCTACATAGTAATAGAAATATTTTATATGTACAAGTTCGGTACGGGTGAAATGAATGCCGATGTTCAAAATGTATAAACATTTTGACCCCTCCCTTTACTTTAAAATTCACCAAAAAATCAGGAAATTAACCAATTTTAATGAAATTTTCAGTATTTATCAAATAATGATCGCGGAATATTATGAACGTATTATTTTTATTTAAATCTTAGTGGAAATGTATTATTTTGTTTAACCAAAAAATACCTTTACTAAAGTTATTGTTTTCAGTTGTAAATAAAAAACGCAAGATTTTATTTTTGCTTTTTTTATATAAATAAAGCATCGTAATTTGTAACAATTAAAAAAAAAGAAATTTTTTTACAGAAACATTACGAAAAAAGCCCTAAAGTCCGTATTAATGAATTCGATATAACTCGAAGAAAAATGAATTTCTCGAACTACCGATATTACCATTGAATTAAGCATTGTTTATTGAATATTTTCACACAAAACAATTATAATAGCAAAAAATATTTCTACTTTTTTTTTTAAATTACAGATTTCACATAATTTTTATATGCAAGATTTTAATAATTTCCTTGCTCGCAAGAACGTGAAACTTTCGGCGTAACATAATTCTTATATAATCTCAAACAATAATTAAAAAAATTTAAAAACAGGAACATAAAAAATAATTAAATTAAGAAATGATAAAAATTGATACAAACGTTCAGAATAGGAATGTATGGATGACTGTCTGGGAAAAAAAAAAGAAATCTGACACCCCTACCTCCTTTTACTATCATGACTTCATTTTGAAACAGGGTTTTGATTCACTGAAATTTTGGGCTTTCCTATACTTATGTTTATAAACAGTTATCGGTTGTGTTTTGCCGAACGACATAATTACTTGCTTTTTGAGGGCTAATTAAGCTGTATTTTGTAAAAACAAGTTGTTTTTTTTTAATTTAATTCAATATATTAAGGACTTTACTTTACTAATAATCTTTGAAATAGACCCAGAAAACTAATATTTATCTTTTAAAGGATTTTTACAATGAATTTATTAAGCTTCAAAATTTAGCTGAATTGGTTAGCTCGCCGTGAAAACATTTTCATAACGATTTTTTTTCACGTGTACAAATATTTTTTCCTTTAAGAAATTAACTTTAGTTTTTAATCTTTCAAATACAATCAAAAAGTAGTCGGAAACCAACAAAAAAATTCTGATAAATCGGCTTTCAGAACTAGGTCCCCCTATTTTTGCCCGCCTATTTTTGTCTGTACCTAGTACAAGTTGATTTACACCGCAATAACTCCTTTCACAAGGACCCGATCTTAAGTAAACCACCATATAGGTTTTCCAGTCAAATGAACAATAATAAGCAAGGGATATCACTCTAAAAACAGACCTTATTTAGAAATAAAGGGAGATAACTTATCACATGATGTGTCACAAGGTAAGCAATGTTTCTCCTTGGGAGAAATTAGATCGGTGGCAATTTGAAAATAGCAACGACTTATATACACTGCCAATATACGTTTAGGTTTATGAAATGGTCTTTTTTTTTATTTATTTTGTTTTGATTAAATTTTCACCCCAAGCAAGGCATATTGCCACGTTGTTGTAGGGGGCTACTATCAGGGACATAGGCATCAGGGGTACTGTGTAGGGAGTTGGGCAGCAAGATGTCGGTTCACGGTGCACTTGATTTTCTGCATGTCAGTACAGTTGGGGAAGCAGGGACCCGGCAAGGAATTCCAAAGTCTAGCTGTCCTGGGGAAGAAATTACTGGAGTAGAAGGCTCTCTTACATCTAGGGATCTCTACTGTGAAGGGGTGAGATTTAGCTGATTGTCGGGTTTGTCAGGGATACTTACGTCGAGAGGGCACAAGTGCTTGCAGTTCATCAGAGCATTCACCATTAAAGTACTTATAGAAAAGGCAGAGGGATGCAACATTTCGTCGATGGGACAGGGGCTGAAGTTTAGATGACAGTTCAGGACCTATCAGATTGGCGACTCTCTTTTGAACCTTGTCTAGGAGCGAGAGACTAGTGGCAGGTGCACCAGACCAAATATGGCAACAATACTCAATACATGGGCGAATGGTGGCCTTATAGAAGTATAGGATACTTTCGGGCATTAGTATCTTTCTAGCATGGTAGAGAGAGCCTACCTTCTTCGCAGCGGTCCTGGTGATACTCTCGATGTAATTGTTCCAACTCATGTTTCCTGAGAGCGTTAGGCCGAGGAGTTTAAATGATTTACTTTCAGATAAAGAGTCACTAGCCATTGCTATTGGTGTTAGAGAAGGTTTCTTGTAATTATTGAAGGAAACGAGTTTACTCTTGGCAGCATTGAATGTGACCATTCATTTATGTCCCCATTCCACTGTAGATCAGAGGTCATCCTCTAGTGTTTCTGCCATTTCTTTAGATATGTGTTCATTTGTTTTCCTGTTGTGCCTGTTATAAAGTGTGGTGTCATTAGCATATATACCCATCTCACAGGCAATTTTGTCAGGTAGGTTATTTATGAATATTAAGAATAACAGAGGTCCCAGGATAGACCCCTGAGGCACTCCCGCATTTATATTGTATTGTTTAGATGTACGACTGTTGAGGACAACCTGGATTTTTCTCTTATCTAAGAAGGATTTAATTATGTCATGTATTCTACCAGTGATACCATATGATCTGATTTTCCTTAGAAGACCTTCATGCCATACCCTGTCAAAAGCCTTAGATATATCTAGAGCTACTGTTCTACCCTCCCCCGCTTTGTCCAGTGACTGGTATATATGTTCTGAGATTACAGTTAGGATGTCTGCTGTTGAACGGGCTTGTCTAAATCCATATTGTTGGTCAGTCAGAAGTTTAGCATCTGTAAGGTAATGGACTAGAGCTTGGTTAATTATTGTCTCAAATATTTTCATAACACTTCCTACATTCACCATGGCAATATTCACTGAAGCTTTAAGACTCTAAACATTTCATGGAACAGCAATAAAAGCTGGCCATAAGATACAGAATTACTCTAGAAACTTATTTGAGTAATCACTACAGGAGATTAGATGCAAGTTCAGGTGTTAAGTTGGAAGCCAGCACACTAAAAACTATATTTTGCAATCTCACATGATTAGGGAAAAACTAACCCTTCTTGAAGAAAGTAAAGCCTGGGAGGGTTGATCTCAACCCAACAACAGCAAAGTCACTGTCAAAGGGATTACGTACATTAAATCTGTTGCCAAGGTCGCTGGAAAAATGATGGGATCCTTCTATCAATCCAGTAGAAATCTCACTGCTGATGCAATTCTCTACATATAGAAAAGCCAAGGATGGAGTATTATTGCCACATCTGGGCAGGAGCTGCTAGAAATACCTTACCCTACCTTGACAGATGTAGAGTTGAATGTAATAATCAAAGAAGAAAGCGCCCACATGTATGTGCATTATGTGGCTATACGACTTACCTTCAGGTGGGATCTGAGAGAGAGAGAGAGAGAGAGAGAGAGATTAAAGATGGTGGCCGTGGCTTTATAAGGTGTGGTATCATGGAATCACACAAGACCACACCGCTCACTGCACACATATGCAAATAGAATAGAGACAGCGTTTTTAATAAAATGCATGCTGGCAGAGGTGAGCAGGGGAATGCATGCTGGAAGTTGAGAGAGAAAGTTGACAGTGATGAACAGTTATGAATTCTTAACTTTTTATTTATTTTATTTTTTGCTGTTTACCAGCCCAGTTAACTGCAAGCTATTTCGGCATGATGGGAGACAAGTTCGATCTTAAATTAATTCCAGAATTCGATGGCTCAACCCTGGTACTTGAGTGGGTGGGGAAGGTGGAACTACCTTGCCTGTTGTTTAGCATGAAGAGTATTGAACACGTGGTTCCTCTACGTCTGTCCGGCGGCGCTTTTGCGGTATATCAACAGCTTAATCCTGAGGACCCCCCCCCCCCCCAGGATTATGAAAGGATCAAGGCAGCACTATACACGGCGCTTGATATGGACTCCATCACAGTTTGGGAGAAATTTGAGGCAAGAACCTTTCATCTCGGTGAAACTATCAATGTTTACCTGGTCAAGTTGACAAAGCTGACGGTGTTGTTTGGTGGGCTTCCTGAGTGAGCCTTGGCATACAAATTTCTGGCAGGGCTCCCAACCAGAACAAAGCAACTCCTGCGAGCTAGCTCAAGCATAGCTTCGTTGTCCCTTAATTTTTTTCTTTTTTTTTTTGCTGTTTACCAGCCTATTTAACTGCAATAGAGTTCAAAATAGACTTCATAGCCTAGTAGCGGATGCCCTTTTCTCTTCTCTGCAATCTCTTTCTCACAGAAGAGACATTGCGAGACTATATCGTTATTTTCATGGCAAGTGCTCGTCTGAGTTCGAATCTCGCAGTCCCTCTTCACTAAACTTTCATAAGAAACACTCGTCTAGTTGAAACTACTAGCAATAATTTCCCCCACTCTTTATCCAGGCCTAAACCTAAACATAAATTCCACAAACAAAGCTTCTTTCTTAGAACTGCACACTTGCAGAACTCTCTTCCATTTGCCTGCTTTCCAGCTGACTATAATATAGTCGTCTTCAAGTCCAATGTAAACAAATTCTTGATGAGCTGTTCGCCTTAAGTAATCCAATTTACCAAATTTCCAATACTAACAATTTCTATGATATTGTCCCATTGACTACTGTACACTCTTTAACACTTATCCTCGAGTGGCCTCCAAGCCTTGATAAGTGGTGACTCCTATGTAAAAAAAAAAATTATCCCAAAAATAATGCTTATGCTTTGATAAAAGTAATGACATAGCTGTAAAGATCCACGGCATAGTGGATAAGGTATTTGGTAAAATTCAGTTGTATGCCTTTTCTCTTCCCTGCAACCTCTTTCCCACAGAAGAGACATTGTGAGCCTTTCTCTGCTTTATTGTTATTTTCATGGGAGATGCTCATCTGAGCTTCAATCTATGGTCCACCCCCCGCCAAACTTTCACGAAAAACACTCGTCTAGGTAGAACCACCACCAATAGTTTCCCACACTCTTTATCTGTACCTAAACCTAAACGTAGATTCCATGAGCGGAGCTTCTTTTTTAGAACTGTATGCCTGTGAAACTCTCTTCCGTTGGCCTGCTTTCCAGCTGACTACAATATGATTGCTTTCAAGTCCAATGTAAACAAGTTCTTGACGAATCGTCCCCCTATGTAATCCAACTTACAAAAATTCCACTACTTATGTTTACTGCACTATAATCACATTGACTTATGTATACCCATAATCCTTAACTTCGGGTGGCCTCCGGGCCTTGATAAGTGGTGATTCCTTTGTAAAAAAAAAAAGTTACACTTTTCCGGAGGTTAATGGTTCAGTCCTCAGTGTGGGTGACACTCAAAATACAACTGCGAATTACTTAAAACTTCTGTCATGGCTGGAGGAACGAGAGCATGTTACCTCCAATAAATTGAATAAAGGGCTTTGTTAAAAAATCCATGCAGATTCCAGAGTTCGACAAGAAGATCCCAGAGATGGATAAGATACAATGACGAAAATGTTGTGAAAATAGCACTCAACATGAGAACAATAGTCGAAAGAATCCAAATAATACGAATAATCAATCCTCATCTAAAAATAAAATTAGAAACATGACATGTCAGGCTTTAAATGTTATTAAAACTAATGTAAGCAGTAAGCTTTCTTCTTTTTCTTCTGTACTTGATCCAACAGTGCTCCTCACTAAAGTAAATGCACGTATAAATATTTTCATACTAATGTATTTATTTTCTACTAAGGGGACCTGTGGAAATTCCACAGCCGACTCTTTCATACGCAATATATTGATGTTGTCATTCTGTGGATGTTCATCGTACATAGAGACACTGATTTTATTGTACCTATTTACAATGCCTTCCCACGGGACAGAGTTAGACACCAGGGTCGTTTTTTAACGTGGAGAAAAGGTACAAAAATAAAAATTGTCTCAATCGTGAAGGACTGTTCCTCCACCGAAAGAGAACAAGAAATAGAAGTGCAGCATCTGAAGAACAGATACTACACACTGATTTTATTGTAGCTCTTTTGTGAAAAGCTAGCAGAGACACCCAGCGTAACCCGGTCGTAAAATATGCTTAAATATATTTTAATTGATGCAGATTTCATAAATAACAGATTCAATTTTCTATCCATTCTGATATATTATAAAGTTGTGATTTCAAAATTTTAAAAACATATCCATATGGCTTGGGTGCATCAGCTTGAATCAAAACCGAAACCACAACTTATGAAGAAACACACACACACACACACACACACACACACACACACACACACACACACACACACTATCTAACTTGAGTTCCTTCAGCTATAATAGAAACCGAAATCAAAACAAAGAAATCTTCGTAAAATTATTTATTACAAGAAATAGGTCATAACAATTAAACGACAGCCACTCAGAAGAGAAAAGATGTAAACATGACACACAAAATAACACACACGCTATCGTATTAATATATAGATCTTTACTGTATGTATAACTGATGCTACCAGATAAGGCTGTCTGAAGATATTGGCTTCCTGAGACGAAATGCACTTAACATTGATGCTTTTTGTTTTTCTACTTCCTTTTGCAAAACTTAATTATGTCCTGCAAAACCAAAAACAACAACCAAACTTTCCCTCTTTTCCTTCTTCATATTTCCCCGTTCTCTTTCTGTTCCCCTCCTCACTTCCTGACTGGTTTCCTAACTTAAAATGTACCAAACATTAATACTGTAACCCTTTTTCCTCTCACATTGCAAAACTCATTCATGTTCTGCAGGGCAGGGAACAAAAACGATAAAATCCACTATAAAACAACCAAACCAAACACAATAAATTAGCGATTGAAGTTACAAGGAGCTTGAAGAATAAAAACCTTCTACAAAATAACTGGATGCAACATGAATACTATTTCCAAAATAACTGCATTTGCTATTAAATAACCCAAAAAGCGTTGATATGCCGTAAAACAAAACAACCAAACCAAATCAAGCCAAGCCAAACCAAACTGCTGTATCAAATATTCATTCTTCATAGAACTTATAGGCTGTGGGCAGTCGTTAGGCTTCAGGTCTTTTTGCATGGCTTTAAACTTCCTTGTTTGCTTTCTCCCGTATGTGTAAGCCCTTAAGGAAATTAAGGTAACTCTTCTTCAACACGACGCCCACCGCTCTCATCATGACCACCGGCAAATCTCAGCTTCAATGTTCTCTCTCAGCTGTCAAATATTCAACTGCCTCCATTCGTTCTTCTTAAAGTAACCGCTCTCATATGCAAATGAATGATATCTGTAATAAAAAAAATCTTACTATAAAAAGTTCTTTTTAGAATGAAACATCCAGTTCCAACATACGAAACGATTCCTGTGCTTCGCTTATAGAATAGGTAACACTTAATTGTACTTTTATATTTTCAACCACAGAAATGTTACATTTTCCAGTAAGTTACAGAATAGATAATCAGAAGCAAAGAAAAATATTTTATCATATCAATGCATTCGTATTATTGGGATACTTTCGATTGCTGTTCTCATCTTGAGTGTTATTTTCATGTAACCTTCGACCTTCCTCACTTGCATTGTAAATAGTAGATATTACTATATGCATTTATATATGTTAAGTAGATAGTAATATAGACATAGAGTAATAAATAAATAGTAATATATACATATACTAATAAGTAGATAATAATTTATATATATAGTAATAAATAGATTATACATATTTAGTGATGAATAGATAATATATACATATATACTAATAAATAGATAATATATACATATATACTAATAAATAGATACTAATTTATACATATATATAGTAAAAATATGTAATACTAAACATTGATATATAAATATATAAGTAATACGTATTTACATCTAGAAACAAAATAGGTTTAAGACTTAAAATTCGCACTAGAATTGTCTTTTAATTGTCATGCCATATTTCCCTTGATAAAATTCCGTTTTAAAGCTACATTCTTCTGGAGGTTGAAGGCTTAATCCTAAAAAAAAAATACAATCGCGAATTGCTTAAAACTTCTACCCAATCATGGCTGACAGAAGGAGAGCATGTTACCGCTGGGGATTAATAAATGGTTCCTATAGAAAAATTCCAGCGTTCGACAAGATACATCTGAAAATGAGCAAAGGTTATGTTAACCGAAAATGTGAAAATAACGCTCAGGACGAAAAGAGTAATCTAAAGAATCCAAAAAGCATGAATAATCTTCAATTTTCGTACAATAATTAAGGGGAAGTAACTCTTATGACATTAACAATCTCTATCTCTTATCAATTACGCAGCATATTCTCCAAACAATTAACCTTTGATTTGTAACAGGTTCGGATTAGAAATGGCATCAAGCTGTGAAACGCTGATTCTCCCTATGACTCTTCTGAGTTGATTTTTCCATGATGACAGGAATGTTATGGGGCGATTCACTTTATACCCACAAAGTTAAAATTAAATTAAGCGCATGCGTCATCATCCAAAAACGAGAGCATTAGAGATTACCGTTTCACAGCTGATAATACTGAGATGCTATAAAAGAAGTGGCTTTGTATTGTCTCTGAAATTGGTTAAGACAAAACATCTTGTTCAGAGGGGGGGGGGAGAGAGAGAGAAAGAGAGAGAGAGAGAGAGAACTAAGAAGAAACAAGACATTTCTATCTTTATAAAGTGCCTGCATATACTCGGCGTTTCCAGGTCAAAACAATATACATCATATATGATCTGCTATGACGTCATATATGACGTTTTGTGAACACAAACAAACATATGACATCATCATATGATATGTATATAAAATAAATGAATATCATAATCTATGATGATATCAAATATAATTTTATGTCATGACCATATGTAATGATGTCATATATGGTAACGGCATCATGACTAAATATATCATATGACATCATATGCTATGACGTATGTAAACAAAGGAATTCAAAACTAATTAACCGATCATTATAATCTCTCACACTTGACAGTATGCTTTATGAGGGAAAAGAGAACGCCAAAAAAATATGTATAAATATGTTTATATATATTTATATTACACGTGGCAGCACGGTCCTGAACAAGTTCGTCCAAGCAATCCCGAACACCCCCGACGATTCAGCACAACATGATCCATTGACTCAACACAATCTTGAACAGCACTGTCATCAACACGACACAATCCCGAACAACATCGTTAAATTGACATGCCACGACACAATCATGAACGCAGTAACACAGAGCAATCTTTTTCAACTGCTCCCGAATGACCCATCAGCTTATTTTTTTTATAGGCGTTGGGCGAAACTCAATTTTCGCTTTGGAGTAAGATGGATGTAGCTTATTAGTAGACTTTTGATTTGCAATCGAAAGTTCCCGGGTTTACTTTTTGCCGCAGGTAGGCCAGACTCATATACTGGTGCACAATTCTTGCGTGCTTCCGCGTATGCTCATTACAAACAGTAATCTTTTATAATTTATAATGATTGGTTAATTAGTTTAAAAGTGAATATTTTGCATACGAATTTGAAAACATCTGTTATAATAAAGTCGTATTCTTGTCTGCTTGTTTGTTGTCAAACTAAATATAGCCCACTTTATGATCATTTATGCTTAACAGTAGTCTTGAATAATTTATAAAGTGAGCTATATTAAGTTTAATTTATTTTAATTATTAATAATTATATAATATCTATTAGTTTTTTTTGGTTTTATTTTACAAAAATCGAATACATTTAAATTTTTATGAGGTACTTCAAGTATTTTTACATTCTTTGCCTTTCTCCAAATTACAATTTCTTAAAGATATTGTAAACATTTTCCAGTTCATAATTATCAGATTTACATTAAGTTTTATCTATAGTTAATAAACAAAATTCTTTTGATGGCAGTTTGTTCTTAAGACCCCTTAAACCTTAAATTTAAAACACTGTCCTGGAGTCAGAATTAATGGATTTTAATCAGAATTAGAATAAGGATTCCAAACATAAGGTTTAATATCATTATTTGTTTAATTTAATATTAATAAGACTACATGAAAGTTCTACTAAACTAATTTGGTTAAAATTAATTTTACTCGCCCTTGAACGAATATTCTACTAGAATATATATATATATATATATATATATATGTTTGAAAATTTTTCGGGGGATACAGAATTTAATAATGGCTAAATACAGACCAATCAACATAATGATTTAAAATATAAAAAATGAAAATAAAAATTAGCTAACCATGTTCTGAATAACACGTATGGTTCTGCGATTTGCGACCACCTTATAAATAACCATGCGTGTGCTACGAATTTCAATGCTGACATGTTTACGATCTTGAGTAAGTCGCACTCCCCTATCATTTAAAAATTCTAGAGACTATTTTTATTAAGTCTTTGAGACTTTCTTGTTGCAAGCAACAAGAAAATCTTTTAGGATTTAATTTAGTCTCGATGTAATTTTTCCCCCGTTTATTTTTCTCCTCCCCCCGCCATATTCATGACTTTTTTTATCATATTTTCCTCGATTTAGCTCTGTTGAGCGAGGAACGAAACCTGGTTAGCTAACCTTTATTTTCATTTTTTATTTTTTAAAATCATTATGTTGATTGGTATGTATTTAGCCAATATATATATATATTTATTTATATATATATATGTGTGTGTGTGTGTGTGTGTGTGTGTGTGTGTGTGTGTGTGTGTGTGTGTGTATAAAGAGAGAACGACAGACAGATAAACACACATATATATATAAAGAGAGGGATATACATATATTTTTATCTTTCTCTTTATATATATAGAGAGAGAGGGAGAGGGAGAAGAACAGAGAGGAAAAGGAACAGAGAGAGAGAGAGAGGGAGAGAGAGACGGGGGAGAGAATTTCGTTAGAAATAGTACATATTCTTAGAAAAGTCTGAGAATTAATTCACTTTCCACTATATTGCAATTCAAACATTTAGGAACTGAAGTGACTTTCAGGACGAATTTAAATTCATTTCGAAGTACTGCTGCATCATATTCATGTAACTCCGCGAGTTCTTATGCTGACTAGATCAAATATGGTTGCTATGGTAACAGAGTAACACATTACATAATGAAACTATGCACTCGAAATATTTCCAATGATTAAACATTGTGTTAAAGTAATTGTGCTGATGCGGTGGCTGAATGCGGTTAACCCATGGAAGCAACCCAGACGTTACTTGATCCAATATAATCTGGATGCCGCTCTCTTCATCGTCCATTGATCTCATCAATTATGATTGCTATGCTCGCTAAACTGACAAAGTCCAAATTGCCCAAAATGAGATGAGTCTTTTAATCGCTTCTGGCAATGAAAAGTGGAACGGAATAATGGTAAATAAAGACAATAAAACACACACGGACATCATCAACAGTGACAAGGCAGGCGATCGAAAATCGAGACGCAAATAAAGTCCAGGAAATCAATTATAAGGCATTATGAAGAATCACAAAATAAACTAAACCAAAGAAGCAGTCAAATGCACTGTTGATATTTCTATGTTATTGTCTGGTGGCTTTATCTGAACTCGACATGGAACCACATGTGACCAGCTTAGATTCTGCACTTCTGATCTGGAAACTGTCTTGGAGAGAAATAGAAAAACACTGACATATTAACTTTTCATAAGACATTATTAAATTTACAAATCGATTTCTCCAATATTTGGATTCCGATGTTTATTCTGAAAAACATTCCATTATCTATACTGTCAGTGTTTGTGTATATTGTTGATAATGTTCATTATTTATGCATGTTGATATTTTTGTTTGGAGGTTCACTTGATATACTCAGCGGTCTTTAGGTTTATTATTCATGAAAAGCAAACGAAATTTTGTATTCTCTCTGTAGAGCTTCGCTACATACTTGAAAACAGAATTTCCACCCGGAAGGTGGCTGTGGGGGCCATTGTGCAAATACATATGTGAATTAGCACCTTATCTCCAAGGCCATTGTTTTTTTTTTCGTTTTCACATACAGCATTTAGTATATCCGAATAGTCACCCATTTAGAGGGGTTCACCTTCGTCTAATTCAGTGATCTAATGAAAACTGATGTGTCAATGATTATGTTATTTATTCATTTTGCTTGTTTATCCATATATAGATACAATTGTAATAACTTAACCTTATGAGTCTGTAGAGAGGAAGTACCTTTCGTGGCAACCATAACTAAACTGTGTCAATCGCTTTATTGCAGATTAGTAAAATATCAATATTTCACTAAATACACATCACAAAATAAAAAAATGAAAATTGTACCATTAAAGGGCTGCTTTAAGGTTAGTTATTTCCCAAAATTTTATTGAAATTCATGCGATATTCACAAAAGTATGGCATTTTATTTATTATCAAAGAAATTTTACCGTCCATCGCTTTGTTGCAGATCTCTTAAAATGCCAAAAAAAAAAAAAAATCAGGCGATTAAAGGTTATCAAAAAACAAAGGATAGTTGCTGGACTCACAGAAGGATTGTCCATCAAAAATTTAACCACGGAGCTGGAAAGGGATCCAAGAACCTTGGGCTCATTCTTGAACAACCCGTACACCAAATCTAGAAAAATAAGGGCACCAGGAGAAACCTTTCAGATCGTGATATTCAGAAAATTCGTAGGGAAATCAACTGAAACACAAACAGCACCAGTGCTTCCGTTTTTGAAAAAGCAGGCAAGCCGGATATAATGTGTTGAATGAGACTGCAAGGAAGATCAAACTCCTTCCAAGGCCTCCATTGAGCAAACAACATAAAGACAAACGAATGGCTTGGATACAGAATTACATGAAAAAGGATTTCCAACAGATCCTATTTAGAGATGAGCCCCATGCTACTCTTGACGGTCCAGATAGATGGACCAAAGTTCAAAACCCGAATGGAACTCTGGCCCCTTACAGAGTTCATCGCCAACAAAGAGGGGGAGGCATCATGTTTTGGGCGGGAATCAATGGGGATAAGTTGGTTGGACCATGCCGAGTGCCAGAGGGTGTAAAACTCACCAGCAACACGTACACAGGCTTTTTGGATAATCATTTGTCGACATGACTAGATGACGTGACTAGACTTACCATTGTTACATCGCTTTCAGATGCTTTTTATTCATGACAATGTACCATCCCATTCTGCTAGGGACGACTGCAGCCTTCCTTGAATCTATGAACATGAGCAGACAACCGTGTTCTCCAGACCTTAACCCCATTGAATATCCCTGGTCAATATTAAAAAGATGAGTTTATGAGGGAGGAAAGCAAATTACTTCAAAGTATGCCTTGTGGAGCTACATAGTTGATGTTGCTAGAGCCATAACTCCTTTTAAGATCAAGCAATTGACTTCCTCGGGGAACAAAAGGTTGTTTAAAGTTATTTAAAATGGTGGATACGTCGTTAAATAATTAATTTATATGAGATATAGGATATGCTTTTGTTTATTATTCTTTGACAGAAAAATATAATAAAAAGTAAAGTTTGCAAGATAAGACGTTGTATTTTTGTCCTAAAACAACATTTTAAGAGACCTACAATAAAGCGATGGACAATGGAAATTCCTCGATAAAGAATTAAATGTCATAACTTCGTGAATATCGCATGAATCTGAATAAAAATTTTGGAAATAACTAACCTTAAAGCAGTCGTTTGGTGGTATAATTTTCATTTCGTTGTGACGTATATTTAGTAAAATATTGATATTTTACTAATCTGCAATAAAGCGATTGACACAGTATAGTCTTTATAAATACAACCTAGCAATATAATGCACAAAATAAAACTAATCAATTTATTAAAAGTTTATTGCACTAGATTTGCTGGAAAACTTTGCAGCTTGCATTCTTTGATAACATGAAGTTGCACTGTCCCAATGAGTGGAGAATTGTTAAGTGTATAGGTCTGCTGAGTTGTATTGTTATCCAGCCTAGAAGATGCCTTTAACAAGTTTCATTCTCCCGTGTGTGCCGAAGTTCTCCACGTAAGCACACGGATAAAGGTTCGTTTGTTGCTTTTGTTTTACGGCATATCAATTCTTTTTTGAGTTAGTAAATGCCGAATCTAGTAATTTTAGAAGTTTTTATGCTTCAAGATCTTTTCTTTTTCCCCCAAATATTTATTCATGGAGCTTGGTTTGGTAGTTTTTTTTATGTTTTACGCTATATCAACTCTTTTCAGGTTATTTAATGCCAACCCCAGTGATTTTGGAAAAGTTTATGCTCCAAGTTATTTATATCTTCAAATATTTATTCATGGTGTTCCGTTTGATTGTTGTGTATAAAAAAAATTGTTTTGGGTTTTTACTTTATATAACGTGATTAAGTTTTGCAAAGGAAATGAAAAACAATAATATCAATATTTGGTGCAGTTTTGGATATGAAACCGGCATCTTCAGATACTACGATTTAGTAGTGCCACATACTCCAACAGGTATTATCCCTCCGGGGCAAAGTGGATCTAGGAACAATGGTAACTAAGGGACAACTCCTTACTCTCCACTGCCCCAAAATAGGGCCTTATCACTAAATGACTTTGAAGGTCATACTGAGGACAATAGAGAAAGGAATGTTGTTTATTTGCATATGTGGCTATTTCAATTTCGACTACATTTTAGACCAAAGATCAGCAACTGCGGATCATGCTATAATTACAAGTTGTAGGCTGGAAAAAGTCATTAATAAAAAAATAAGGAAAAATTTATATTCAGACTCTTGTTAGCCTAAATATTTAAAACCATAATGAAAATAAAGTTTAAGTAATCAGGAAAACAAAAGAAAATCGAAAATTTAATTTAAAAAAACACCTCAAATAATGTCAAAATATTTAAAAGTGAAAAAAAAAATAAACCGAAGTGAAATGGATGAAATTATGACATGTATGTTTGAAAGTACTATTGAAAATTGTACCACAAACGCCCCCGTCCATGCGCACACAAACAAAAACGAAACATATACATATGAGTAAAAATAGTTGCAAGCATTTTCATTTACATATATACCCATATGGTAACATCAGCATCTTCATGAGGCACAAAATAGAAAGTTGACTAAGACAACATTGTTCCTTTGAAGTTGTCCCCACCATATGTGTTGCAATCACGCAGTCAAATTGGCTCTCAGTTTGTGTTTTATGCTTATTTTCTTTCTTAGTTTTGATTGTGTTTTTGCTGTCATAGTATTCAAATTCTGCTGGGTGGATGAGAGGAAAACAACAGCCGGGCTTTTAGTGGATTTGAAAGCCTCGTTTCTCATGTTAAAAATTGAGTCATCGGTAATCAGGCTCGTGGGTCAGTCAAAATAGTTTCAGGGCCTGGATCCAGCCCACGGGCCATAGGTTGCAGACCCTTGTTTTAAACAAGCAGTTTGATAGCAGGATAAGTTGGCAGGAAAAGGTCAAGGAAAACATAGGAGGAAATGAGAAGGATAGATTTCAAAATAAGAGGGATAAATGAAGATCTGGTCAGAGATAGGTTAGTTTGGAAGCCAATTTCTAAAAAGTCCATATCAGCATGTAAAACGAATATTACGATAAAGTTTATATATAATACTTAAATTCCTCAGCCTTTTGCAAATATCTGAAGGTGTTTAATAGAGAAGAATAACGTTTTTCTAGCGAATCAACTTGACAAAGATGATTTGATCAAGGCAGAACAAGTTGCCTTAATCTCGAGATTCAAACGAGTAATTTCCAGCTTTGTGGAAATCAAACACACACACATACACACACGCAGAAACGAATAATGGATGAAATAAAATATTCGCATGTACACACGAAAAAAAAAAAAAAAGACAGCCCAAGGTGAAAAACAATAATGAAAATGAAGAGCTGAATAGCAAATAAAACATTTTTTTTCTCCATTTCGTTTTTGTATGAACTGATATTTGTATGAATCAGCAGATCTTAAATAAGAGTCTACAGCCATCGTCAAAAATTATGTAGAAAAAAATTATGCTTTTCCAGTGTTCGCAATAATCTCTATACAACGTGAGACATGTTTATATGCTTATATATTTTGTATGTATATACGGCATAATCACGTTGACACAGCTGTTCTTATTAGATCGCCGAAATTAAGCAACATTGAGCCTGGCTAGTACCAAATGGCTGACCATTTAGGAATTCTAGACACTGTATGTACTCTCTGCTTATCTCGGCATAATTTCCAGTTGTCCTGAACCTTCACTTGCTACTGGTATTTAACAACGCCAACTCAGGGGAGGCGTGGTTAGATATTACACAACTCTTGCCACAAAAATTTCACGCACAGGCGCCCTTAAAATGAGTATCCATAGTCTGTCAAGACTGAAAGAAGCTACCATATTTTTAAGTATAGTATTCGTTCCTAAACTAATTAACTGATCATTATGAATTTTTGAACACATTTGCTAGGCGTAAGAGATCATAATGTGAGCTATATTTTGTTTGATTTAATTTTATGTAAAGACTAGCGGGGCTATCCAGCGTTGTTCGGGACCATATAAACAATGAGAAAATTGAAGTTGATTTTGAACATATTTGTTATTCTTCGGATAGAGGAATTTTTAATGTCTATGTATCATTAGCTTTTTCGAGCAAAAGAATATTTTACCTAGCCTAGGACGGGTATTACACGTATCAAATAATTGTACCTTATCTAGGATAAGTAATTTATACCATATATATGAAATAATGTTTCCTTTGTGGGGATGGGTAATATATAACAGATATTTAAAATAATTTTACCTACCCTCGGACAGGTAATTAAAATACATACATGAAAAAATTTCACATACTATCGACAGGTATTGTACATGTTAAATAATTTCTCTTACCACCAAGGCTACCATAATTTTAAGAATACTGAAACAGTTTTTAGAAAGTAGATTATTAGACTTTCCAAATTAGTACATAAATACATCATCTTGGTTAAGAATTAGGCAACCGTTGCTTCATCATAAATTTCAATATTACTGGGTGTTTTCCTTCGTCACTATCGGCACTAAAATTGTAAGAAAAATTATGACATTTTTTAACGATATCTCAGTAGGATTTTCAAATTAATGCATAAATACATTGAAACAGTTAGTGATTAGACAACCCTTGCTTCATTATCAAATTCCACAGTACTGTGTTTCATTTTAATTCCCCACTACCGAAACCAAATTTGTTTTGAAAATACTTCATTTTCTGAAGATTACTCAGTAGGTTTTACAAACAAATGCACAAATGTGTTAAGTTTAGTGATTAGGCAATACTTGCATCACAACAAAATTCCACATTACTGTGTTCTATTCCTCCCGATACCGATGCCATATTTTTAAGTGAAATGATATCATTTCTTGAACATAACTGAGCAGGTTTTCCAAGTAAGTATAGAACTGCATTGACATGGATTGTGATTAGGCAACTTTTACTTCACCACGAATTTCAATATTAATGTAGTTATGCTCTCCCACATACCAACAACATAATAGTAAGAGAAATTATGTCTTTTCCGGAATATGATTCCACAGATATTCTATATTTGGAATATACGATTGTGGGGCATTGCTTTGTGACCCCAACACAACCTCAAAAGAGAACTCAAGGGCTCGTTTAAAATTAACATAAATTGATGCTTCTTTCTACCCCCCACTATAACCATCACATCATTCCCGAATGATAACATTAAAAATTCAAAAAAATATCAATCACCCCCTACAGAAACTGGCCTAGTAAATTTTCATAGAAAACCAACAATATATATGAATTAATCTAATTATGGGATTGTAAACTGTTTCAGCCATATCAAGAATCGACTTCACAAATAAAGTAATTTTGAGATTGAAATTGCCATTTCCAGGACAAACTTTACATTCTACCACTCTCATTTAATCCAAGCGACGCTGGGTATTCTGCTAGTATATATATGACCAAGACAATGTTGCTTCACTTTGGTGATCTACATAAAGCATTGGGTATTCCCAAGTAGTCACTCATCTGATAATGACCAAGAACATTAAAGCATTTTGTATTCTCAATTAGTAACCCATCTGATAATGGCCAGATTCCATATTGCTTAACTTAAGTGATCTATAAAAAGCATTTGGTATTCCCAAGTAGTCACCCATCTGATAATGACCAAGACAATGTTGCTTAACTTTGGTGATCTACATAAAGCATTTGGTATTACCAAGTAGTCACCCATCTGATAATGACCATGCTACATGTTGCTTAACTTTGGTGATCTACATAAAGCATTTGATATTGCCAAGTAGTCACCCATTTGTTAATGACCAAGACAATGTTGCTTAACTTTGGTGATCTACATAAAGCATTTGGTATTCCCATATAGTCACCCATCTGATAATGTTACATGATGAAAGGGCTGTACCCTTTTCATGTAAGTAAAAAAAAAAATAGGGAATTAGTTAAATGTAAATATGAAATAGGATAGTCAAGCATTCGAACTTGCGAAGCTAGATTTGGAATTGAAAATTCCAATCAAGTGTTGTGATTCAACAGAAAAGGTATTGTCCATTTATATTATAAAAACTTTGTGAAAATCATCATCTAAAAAATAGGTAAGAAATATATGTATCAATATGTATCAATATTTATAGAAACACTCCCGTTCATACAGAACTGTCTCTCTTTATATATACCTGTTAATGTCTCCATCTCTTACAACATGAAGAAAAAATGAACACACATACACACAATAGAACAAAAGTATACAAGAAAAAAGGCCGATATGCTGCAAATAGAAAACATACGTAATGAATTGGAAAAAAAAAAATTTTTGTTCACCATGCATTTCATTCATTTAAAGATTGTTTAAATATACACACATACGCAGAAAGTTTAAGCAGAAAAAAAAAGAGATTGTTATGTTCATTACTACGGAGACGAACAATTTTGTTTTGATAATTGTTAAATTCGGTTAATAAATTGTTTTGAAAATATGAACTCACACGAACACAGAGAAAGAAAAAGTAAGTCAATATGTCATTTATAAAAATTTGTATAAAAAATGTCTTGCTGGATGAATGTTTACATATGCCAATCAAAAAAATTTCAAAAGTATTGTGTACTTAAAACTGTGTTTCGTTCGGAAACGAAAATACGCTATTGTCAAAAAGAAGGATGCAGAAATGTGAAATAATTGAACTGTCTAGCTTTTAATGTGGTTAATTATTTTGTCTTTGAAAAAAGAGACAATTTATTGTTTTTGTGTAACGGACTTTGTGTTATAGAAAAGGAAACAAAATTTTTTCTTTCTTTTCTTGAGAAAAGTTACAACTGTTTGTGAAAATCATAGATTAAATGTATAATGTAACATTTTTTTTGAAAATGTTTTTATATTGTAAAATGTCTTAAATGTATGTAAATGTTATGTTTTTTGCGACAGGAATTCAAAGTCATTATTAGGTATATACATTAGAATTGAAATGATCTAGGAGAAAATAAGATTAATTAAGACGAATGCTTGGCTTATAAATCAGTTAGAATTTTAGATAGGGGACAAAATAAATTACGTAAACGGGTATTTAGAGAGTTTTCAGATGTGATAAGCCGAAAGAAAGATATTTTTTTGACAATTGTTTTTTGTTTTTCTATGATGCCCATAACATTTTTCCCAAGAAGAGTTAATTGGTAGGGAGATGATAAGCACTAGAGGTGCCCCTAATTCGAAAAATACAGATGGGAACCTGCGATATTGTGTGCTTTTAAAGCAGGCCGCATGTAACGGTTTTGAGCAAAGGAATAAGTCTCGACACAATAAGTTAAAAATGCAGGCTTTGGACAGATACGAGAATTCTTATGAAAAAAGGGCTATGAGAGCCCGAAGGCTAAGCACATATAGCATAATGAAGTGAGAGAAAAGTAAAATATACCGTAAGTACGTAGGAAGATATAATCTTTTATTTTTTTTTAGAGACGCATGAATGTGGGATATCTCTGCTGGATCATTGGAGGTTCTGATGAGAGAAAGAGAAATCACAAAAAGTGGGCCATTAGATAGAATTTAGTGTGCAAATAGGTATTGTGGCGCAAAAGGTGTTAGTTAAGGGGGATATTTCTAGGTCTTCATCAAGTTCCAAGGGTCCAAGCAAGGAAATCCGAGCGAATCAGTGGATGAAGGGGATATCTTAAACTTTGGAAGCCAACCACAAAGATAAATGAGCTTTAAGACTGTCCCAGAAAGATAAGTTAATTACAAAACGAAAACAAAGCTCAAATTAATAGAAGAACCATGCAGAAGAAAGGATAAAGGACACATTTGGACGGAGAGTCGTCGCTTTCGTAAAGAAGTAAAATGAGACCTCAGTTTACAGCATAAGGGTGGCTGGATGAAGCAGCTGACGTGAGTTATAGGAAGTACTACTCTACACCCAAAAGGAATATGCCAGGGAGATCAGATAGAGAGTCTGGTCTAAAAAAAATAAATAAAATTATGAAGTCAGTTAGAAAAGGGCTGACTTGGAAAAAAGTTTCGTTTTTGTTTTATAGTGTCTGATCTTTCCTAGCCAAGTGGTTATATAGGAAAAAATGTACTAGAATTTAAAAATGCGTGCATTTTTTTTTTTGAAAAATGAGACGAAGGGATGTTACATGATAAAAGGGCTGTCCCCTTTTCATGTAAGTAAAAAAATAGGGAATTAGTTAAATGTAAATATGAAATAGGATAGTCAAGGATTCGAACTTGCGAAGCTAGATTTGGAATTGAAAATTCCAATCATAAATTAAAATAAATACAGAATGTTATTGAAATAAGGAGTTGCAATTGTTTAGCTTACATATCTGTATATGGAAGAGGAATGTAATAATGAAATTTGTTTCCGTGAAAATTAAAAAAAAAAGAATTTAATCGTCAATTGAAAATTGAAACATGTTATTTGAAAAATAGATTACTGAACTAAGGGTCATGTCAAGTTTGGCAACGTACTTTATGAGCGCATGTTTAATCATGCGATGACGCAACGTGTTCTCAATATAGGAAAGAGTTCGAAGTTAGTTAGGGGAGTTAGATCAGTCAGATCAGAGGAGCAGAGAGGTTCAGACCGATTCTCGGCACCCTCTGGAAACGAGGGGGGGTTTAGAGATAACCATGTAACAAATTTGAATCTCTGAAATACAAAATCATGTCCGACCGGTCGAAGAAGAAATAAACGTATCTTTATGTGGTTTTGTATCTTCGCCTTCTGTGTCCATCATTACAACGAGAAAGGTAACGTGTTTATATTATATGCACAGCTGTCAAAACGTAAATGTCAAACGCACTATCTCTCGGTCTATCTATCAAGATATTTATAAATCTCCTCTCATTGAATTGTTTCTCTTGTAGTAACATGTACACTGTCTATTATATATATACAGAACTGTCTCTCTCTCTCTTTATATGTACTCTGCCTCTATATCTTACCAATGTCTCCATCTCTTACAACGAAACATACACACATATTTGGTACTCTAAAAATAAAACCACTATGCAACAAAATTGACCAAGAACATGTTGCTTAATTTGGTGATTTACATAAAACATTTGGTATTCCCAAGTAGTCTCTCATCTGATAATGGCCAGATTCCATGTTGCTTAACTTAAGTGATCTATACAAATAATTTGGTATTCAAAGTAGTCACCGATCTGATAATGACCAAGACAATGTTGCTTAACTTTGGTGATCTACATAAAACATTTAGTATTCCCAAGTAGTCACACATCTGATAATGACCAAGGCAATATTGCTTAATTTTGGTGATTTCCATAAAGTATTTTGTATTCCCGAGTAGCAACCGATCTGATTATGATCAGACTCACTGTTGCTTAACTTTAGTGATCTATACAAAGCATTTGGTATTCCCAAGTAGTCATCCATAGTAATAAACAAGACAATGTTGCTTAATTTTGGTGATCTAAACAAAGCATTTTGTATTCCCAAGTAGTCACCCATCTAATAATAACCAAGATAATGTCGCTTAACTTTGGTGATCTACATAATGCATTTGGTATTGCCAAGTAGTCACCCATATGATAATGACCAGGCTACGTGTTGCTTAATTTTGGTGATCTACATAAAGCATTTGGTATTCCTAAGTAGTCACCCATTTGTTAATGACCAAGACAATGTGGCTTAACTTTGGTGATCTACACAAAGCATTTCGTATTCCCAAGTAGTCACCTGTCCAATAATGACCAAGACAATGTTGCTTAAATGTGGTGATCTACATAAAGCATTTTGCAAGTAGTTACCCGTCTGATAAGACCAAGCTCCATGTTGCTTAACTTTGTTGATCTACAGAAAGTATTTGGTATTCCCAAGTAGTCACTAATCTGATAATGACCAGGCTACATGTTGCTTAACTTTGGTGATCCACATAAAGCATTTGGTATTCCCGAGTAGAAACCCATGTTCAAAATTGTCAAATCGAACCTATACTGCACAAGCACTTTCAAAATTGTCAAATCGGACCTATACTGCACAAGCACCTTCAAAATTATCAAATCGGACCTAAACTGAACAAGCACCTTCAACATTTTCAAATCTGACCTATACTGCACAAGCACCTTAACACTTCTCAAATCGGACCTATTCTACACAAACAGCTTCAAAATGTTCAAATCGGATTTATACTGCATAAGCACTATCAAAATTGTCAAATCGGACCTATACTACACAAGCACCTTCATAATTGTTAAATCAGACATACTGCACAAGCACTTTCAAAATTGACGAATCGAACCTATACTGCACAAGCATTTTCAAAATTGTCAAATCGGACTTATACTGCACAAGCATCTTCCAAATTTTTCAAATCATACCTATACTGCACAAGCACCTTTCAAATTGTCAAATCGGACCTATACTGCACAAGCACCTTTAAAATTGTCTAATCGAACCTTTACTGCACAAGGACCTTCAAAATTGTCAAATCGGACGTATACTACACAAGTAGCTTCAAAATTGTCGAATTGGACCTATACTGCACAAGCATCTTCAAAATTTTCGAATCGGTCCTATACTGCACAAGCACCTTCAAAATTTTCGAGTTGGACCTATACTGCAAAAGTACCTACAAAATTGTCAAACTGGACCTATACTGCACAAACACTTTAAAATTGTCAAATCGGGCCTATACTGCACAAGCATATTTACAATTTTTTTAAAATCGGACCTATACTGCACAAGCACCGTCAAAATTGTCAAATCGGATCTATACTGCACAAGCACCTTCAAAATTGTCAAATCGGACCTATACTGCACAATCACCTTCAAAATTGTCAAATCAGACCTATACTGCACAAGCACCTTAAAAAGTGTCAAATCGAACCTATACTGCACACGCACTTTCCAAATTGCTGAATCGAATCCATACTGCACAAGCACCTTCAAAATTTTTGAGTTGGACCTATACTGCAAAATTACCTTCAAATTTGTCAAACTGGACCTATACTGCACAAGCACCTTTAAAATTGTCAAATCTGGCCTATACTGCACAAGCACCTTTACAATTTTTTAAATCGAACCTATACTGCACAAGCATTTTCAAAATTGTCAAATCTGACCTATACTGTACAAGCACCTTAAAAATTGTCAAATCGGACCTAGACTGCACAAGAACTTTCGTAATTTTTGTACACATAAATACATTACCTTACTTTGGCAAGTGAACATTGTATGTGATTTTTGAAATATGACATCTATAGACATATGCAAACATACACATTACATATAATTCATAATGATCAGTTAATCAATTTTGAAGTTTATCCAAGACACAAAAAGATATAATCATATACACATAATTAAGAGTAATAATGATCGGTTAATTAGTTTAGGAGTGAATCTAATACGTAGAAATATATAAACATACACACATAATTAAAATTCATAATGATCGGTTAATTAGTTTTGGAGTGAATCCAATAATAGAAACACATAACCATATACACATCCTTAAAATTAATAATGATCTGTTCAGCGATGTGCTTTTTGGGATATGACGTCTTGTCTCAAGTAAGTACACGCTAAATATAAAAATATGTATCTTTTTTTAATAGAAGCTAATGTTCGATTGGAAATTACACTATATTATACGGTTACTTGGTCTTTTGGCTAAGATCCAAGTGTAGTATCTGTTCTTAGAATTCAAGCAGTCCTATCTTTTCCAAAGGGGGGGTCACACACATATTATAACAATGATTGTTTATTAATCTAATGGTATTCGAAACGAAGCTACATCTAAGGGAGGTCACTCGCATATTATAACAATGATTGTATATTATTCTAATGTCAAGTCTTAGAGATACAAACGTCACTCGAAAATAAGGAGGTTATGCATGATGACTGGCATGGCAAGCTTTAGAGAAACAAACGTCACTCGACAATTATTGTTTCTAAAATAAAAAAATAAATAAACACATCAAGGTGTCTAGACATGTCTCTCTCTCTCTCTCTCTCTCTCTCTCTCTCTCTCTCTCTCTGTGTATGTGTGTGTCTCTCTCTCCCTCTCTCTCCCATAAACAAAGAATAATGGCCGCTTGTTATCATTTTGTAAACAGTTATCGTTTCGTCTCATCGGTCATTATTTTTAAGCGTATTTTTTGTTGTTGTTCTGGACAGTTTTGCTTATAATTTTTCGTTTAACTATCGTATTTTACTATTTTTAACCCGATAAAAACTAATGGATCGGTTTTATAACGTAAGTTTCACTTTGTAGGATACTCGCCGTTTTGCCGATAATTATCTCTTATTATATGCATTGTTTTGCTTGCAGACATAGCCATTACAGCGAGGTGACGTCACGTCACGTGAAATTGACTAAGCAATCTTTCAATTACGTATAAATATCATTAGATTATTACTTTATTACTACTTAAATGCATAAGAAAAACGAAAAAATGTCACTTTTGCCCCCCCCCACCTGCAGAAAAACGGCCAGCTTACCAAAAAAAAAAGCTCGAAATCGAGCTTTAACATGATACCAAATTTGTCAAGTTTTGTTGTGTCTGTCAAAAGTTTTAGGCGGACATACAAACATACATACTAACAGACTTTTGAGATTTATATATATAGAAGGTTTAAAAAAAGGTGGAAACTTTGTGAAAATGTAGATACATCTTTTTTTTAACGTTTCTGAATTTTTTAGATGAGGATTGCTTATTTGTATTATTATTTATCGGACTACTGTTCTCATCTTGAGTGAGATTTTCATAATGTTTCAGTTTATATAACCTCTGACCTTCAGGTATATCTTGTTGAACTCGGGAATGTTTCTGTCAAACTCGGGACGGAATTTCGAGCAGAACCGTTTATTTACTTCACGGGGGTAGCGTGCTCGTGTTCCGTCAGCCATGACTGGATAGAGGTCCTAAGTAATTCACAAATGTATTTTTCGGTCGCCCTCACTGTTTATAATTACTGATTTAATACAATATGGACACCAATAATTATAAACAATAAATAATATATACAAGTGATAAGTAAAAACATTAATATACACAAATAATAATTATAGAGATAGATATACATTAATATATAGTAATAATTAGTAATAAATGGTGGGATTTACAACTAGAAATAAAAATAGGTTTAAGGCTCCTAAAATTCGTACTAGAATTGTCCGCAAGGACCCGTGGCGCAGTGGTTAGAGTACTGGGAAAAATCGATTGTAAACATGATATTCTCAGAAGGTTCAATCCTCAGTGTGGGCGACTGGAAAATACATTTGCGAATTACTTAAGACCTCTATCCAATCATGGCTGACGGAACAAGAGCATGCTATCCCCGTGAAGTAAATAAAGCTCGAAATTCCATCCAAATTCCCAAGTTTGACAAAATACATCTAAAGAAGGTCGGAGGTTATATCGACCGAAACGTTGTGAAAATCACACTCAAGATGAGAACAGTAGTCCGATGAATAATAATACGTCTTTTTTTCTGTGATATTTTAACAATAGGTATTAAACATCAATTAATAAATATTCTCATAATTTCAATTTCGTTGAAATAGTCTAAAGAGTTTTAAGAGGTAGTATATGGGGATAACTTCTCATTTAAAAATTGAAATATTTTGATTTTGTACAATATTGGATTCATAGTCATAATATAAAAATTAAGCAAAATTTCCTAAATTTAAATAGTTTTTATGATCCCTTAAGCTTAAGCCCTAAAATTTAGACATTTTTTTTAGAACCAAAATTGTTTAATGGATTTTGACGAAAATTGAGATAAGTATTCCAGATATAAGGTTTAGTATTATTATATCTTGATTTTTATCTTCGTAAAGGCACATGAGAAAGATACAAAACTTTTCTGTTTGGTAAATTCATTTCTCCATCCTGGAACTGGTATTCTTTTAGTTTTGATATAAAATACTGGAATTATGTTAGTAATTTATCATAAAATATTATCATTTTTGACGACGGAAAAGAAAACAAACCTTCACCACTAATATTTTATTTAGATTTCTTTCAGGCTTCCTTTCAGGTGACAGAGGTTGTTTGGTTCGCTATCTGCCTTCTCATTTCCTCCCTCAGAAATTATAAGGGTTTCATTCGAAGGCTAGAGAAAGAGGTGTTTTTTCTAACTTTGTGTGACGGTACAAATTAATATTTATAAACAAATAAATAAACGTTGATCTTTATTATAAAGTTGAGGATCGGGAGGGACTCGCAGCAATATTTTGCAAAAACATCTGAAAGAATTAAAAAAAAAAAGAAGAAGCCCGAAGCGATGAACAGTAATAAATATAAACAGCAAAAGAGAAAGAAAAAAATGAAAAATTATTTGGCTTTTTATACAATTTTGTTTTTGCATAAATTAATATTTTTTAAGAATCGGCTGATATTAAATATTTACAGCAATATTATGCAAAAAAAATCTTTCAGATCTTTAGTGAAATACATAAATACATTTCTAATATATATATATATATATATATATATATATATATATATATATAAGTCACAGATTAAAGATCAAGTGAATTATCCTGTCAGATATTACATTGAGGTAATACTAGCCAAAAAGGTAAAGCTCAATATATTACTTCTACCAACGTATCTTTATATCGCCGACGAGCACGACCATTTCGTATGCCCTTTGAAATAACAGTATGGAACAACCAAACATTCTTGATATATCGGATTACTGATTTTTCCCCTGGATTACTACTCCTCCGACCTGGCAGTAATACCCTGGAAAATATTGAATTCATTCTGATAATGGACTGCCCAGGTTGTATGAAATTTCTTTTTCTTATAACTTTTATTCACCATTCAAATAACATTTTCAATATATGTGCTGACAACCAAAATACTTGTTTATTCATAGCTGAACATTTTGCTAATTGCATTTCATTTCCTCTGATGATGTGAGCCATTATTGAAAATCTAAGGATTAAGGAAATAAACAATTTCTCTATATATTCCTTGTTTCAAACAAATTCTTCACTCAAATATATATGTTTATATTTTGATTTACAGAAATTAACATTAACCATTATATCTATAATATAAAGCTGAATGTGTGTGTGTGTCTGGTCACGAATAGGCTCCTATATGGTTGACTATTTTAAAAAACTGATTACATATAATGATAGATGTATCGAGACACAGGAATTGGTATGTTTGTTCTGGCAGAACAGTGGTTCATTAAAATTGTGGGGTCTGCGTTCGCGCCTGGTCCACAAAGTATGGAAATAAAAAAATTTTAAATTAAAAAAAAAAACGTTTACAAGTGTTTTTGATATAGATGTACATAAGAATTCTTTGATAAGTATGTTTTAACTTAAATAGGGATGGTATAATAAAATTGTGGGGTCTGCGTTCGCACCTGGCCTCCATGGAATTGAAATAGGCGCAAACTTTAATAAAGACTTTCCATATCTATTTGCGTAAGTATACTTTGATAATTATGTTTCAGTTTGAAGAAATATTGTATAATAAAATTATGGGGTGTTCGTTTGCACCTGGCCTCCATAGAATGGAAATATGTCACAAAGTTTAACAAGGTTTTTTAATATAGATCCACAGAATATTGTGATAAGTGTTTCAGTGTGAACAGGTATGGTATAATAAATTATGGGTTTTATCTATTTTATTTTTACTTTCATCATATTTTGCTTTTGTTACCCCCAAATTCGAAGCTATCTCTTTACAACCCTTCCTTTTCATAACCTATCATACTTTCATAAATCAGAGTCCATTTGCTGTAGGCTGTTTTTGAACCCAGTCAATGACGGGTATTTTTGCTAGTATATATATAATTACAAAATGGTACATCATCCTTATTGATTATTAGAAACATTTGCAGAGAAATGTATTCATGGCCAAATGGATACCATCACATGAACAAGAAATTTCACTCCAGTTATGGGTAAAATAGCAATTTTGTAGCATTTTTTTTATATGCAGGTGTCTAAAAATTAGGTTAGAAGCATAATTTTCCACATAACGTTAAAATTAAGTAGAATTTTCTATCAGTAGTCTAGTTAGAGCTAAGTATCCAGGCAGTTATATCACGGACAGGCAGTTGCTAGTGAGACGTGGTGAATGAGCAGATGAGATCTTTATTTTATTTTCCATCTAATCGACAGAGAGGACACTTAAGACTTCTGATATCCGCTTCTGTATTATTCCAAAAGTAATGCCTTCTACTTTTTTATTTTCATTGAATGGATCAGAAGGGATGGTAGATGATGAATAGGGCTAGGACAACAGCATATTCTTTTCATTGTTTTAATTCTCGAGTGTGTATCTGTTGATATCTTATATAGCTTTTATATAGAGTGATGTGGTTCTCGGTTGATTAACTGTTTCTATGTCGGATATGGGATATGTATTCGAGAGTCAAAACAATGAAAAGAATATTCTGTTGTCATAGCCCTAATGATGACTGAATTATGCATTCATGACCTAAAACTGTCATCTGTGTTGCGGATATTTACGGTGTAAGATTAAAAAAGCAACTCCTGTCATAGACGCGCATCAGAAACAGAGATAAATCATTGAATTCCTAGCAAAAGGGCATTGAGAATGGTGGTGACTATGTAGAAAAATAAATTATAGAGCACAAAAGGTCGCTCGTTTTAATAGTACCACTCCCGTCTTTGTAGCTCTTCAACTTTTTAAGTTAAAAAAATAGAAGTCTTTTCTTTTGGAATGACCCTGGTATGATAAAACCCACTCCAAACGCCCATGCACAGCCATCGTTTGATGCTATTGAGAATAGTGGTGACTATATAAAATATTAAATTCTGTAGCACACAAGATCGCTCGTTTTAATGATAACACTCCCATTCTTTTTAACTTTTCAACTTTTTGAGTTAAAAAAAGGAAGCTGTACTTTTTGAATGACTCTCGTATACGTATACTGTAAAAAAAAATATACCCCCCCCCCACACACACAATAAACAAAGATTGTTAAACGCCAAATAAATTTGTGGTGTCCTTTATTAATAATGTTTATCAGAGGGGTAATTAAAAAGAAGATATCTATAAGAGGAAAGAAGAAACGAACTGCTGCTATGTGTTATCAAGCCAACACCACTCAAGCTGTCTATATGAGATATTGCTACGTTTGTATAAAAAACAATGATAGAATTTGTGTTCAATTAATCGTCTCCAATGAACCATTTATGCTGAGTAGTTGCTGTCATCATCTATAGAATCAAGCATGCCAAGTTCAAACCTAATTTAATCTACTGTGACCATTTGCAGATAAATTCTTTTGCTGTAGAACCAAAGTAACACTTAAAGGCACAAGAACTTCAATTACTGTCCAATTGACACAAATATACGATGGATTGCTAATTCTAGTATTGCATCTACAAGAGTTTTGATGACGCCTTCCACAATCAAGTCTGTACAATTTAAGCCCTTACTCGTCTATTTCCTTAACAAATCTTCTCCCAAGACATCCCTTTCTCAGTAAAAGAAAATAGATGCTGTAGTGAAAGTAGCTGTTCTACAAACAATGACAAAATTATGACTATGAGATTATTCTATCAACTCGACAGCAGTTGGAGCCCTTTTGCCGGCAAATGTTTATTAAATTCTACAGTTGAGAATGGGTTGAACCAGCAATTCCTATAATCAGTAAAGTACCCATCCTAAGTAAATCCTGCCTTCATTCTCTTTCCTACAAAAGAAACGTTGTCAGCGTGTCTATGCTCTATTGTTATTTTCATGGCAAGTGCTCGTTTGAGCTCCAGTCTATTGTACACCCTTGCTGGACTTTCACAAAAATAGCTCGACTGCTTACAATTACTATCAACAATTTTCCCATTTTTTTATCTGTGCCTAAATTTAAACACAGATTCCAGGAACAAAGCTTCTTTCCTAAAACTGTTCGCCTGTGGAACACAGTTCCGCTAGCCTCCTTCCTGGCCGACTATAATAGCATACCTTTCAACTCCAATGTAAACAAGTTCTTGTTGAACTGTCCCTATTAAATAATAAAATTCTACCCAATCTACGTCATTAACAATTACTACACTACCACCTTACATTCATTAAGGCTTATCCTTAAGTGGACTTCGGGCCTTGATAAAAAAGTAACACTTTGTATTGAATTAATTACATGAAGTGATTGGCTTAGTTAACTAAAACGATTTATTTCAAATTTCTTTTTAATTTTTATTGTTCCCGTCTCTCCAAAAAGGTATACTGCTACTGATGTTACATGATAAAAGGCCTGTCCCCTTTTCATGTAAGTAAAAAAATAGGGAATTAGTTAAATGTAAATATGAAATAGGATAGTCAAGGATTCGAACTTGCGAAGCTAGATTTGGAATTGAAAATTCCAATCATAAGTTAAAATAAATACAGAATGTTATTGAAATAAGGAATTGCAATTGTTTAGCTTACATATCTGTATATGGAAAAGGAATGTAATAATGAAATTTGTTTCTGTGAAAATTAAAATAAGGAATTTAATTGTCAATTGAAATTGTAAACATATTTTGTAAAGAAGTTATTTGAAAAATAGGTTACTGAACTCGGGGTCATGTCAAGTTTAGCAACGTGACGCATGTCATCCAACATGCTTTATGAGCACATGTTTAATCATGCGATGACGTGACGAGTTCTCAATATAGGTAGAGTTTTTAGATGCAGTCTGAGAGAGAGTCGGAGAGAACCAGAGTGGTTCAGACCGATTCTCCGTTAGAATCAAGACACCCTCTAGAAGTGAGAGGGTTTTAGAAATAACCATATAAAGAAACTTTGAATTCCTCACGCGAAATCATGGACTGGTCATGAAGTAAAGGACGTCATCATCTTTGTGTATCTGCATCTTCCGTATTCATCATTACAACGAGAAAGGTAACGTGTTTATATTATATGCACAGCTGTCAAAACGTAAATGTCAAACACACTATCTCTCGGTCTATCTATCAAGATATTTATAAATCTCCTCTCATTGAATTGGTTCTCTTGTAGTAACATGTACACTGTCTATTATATATATATACAGAACTGTCTCTCTATCTCTTTATATGTACTCTGTTTCTATATCTCACCAACGTCTCCATCTCTTACAATATGAACATCTTAAGACATATGAACACTCAACACATGAACACTCTTAAGACTGTCTCTAGATATCACCCTAAGACTCTCACAAATATGAACAACAACAAATAACATCAGTCCTCTTCGAATAAGAATTACAAACGTATACGAATGTTTGGGGCCGTATTTGGTACTTCTAAAAATAACACCCCTATGTAACACTAATACATAAATGACTACCATAATAGGGGCCAGATTATAGATTTGGTTGGTTTGTTTTACGGTATATAAACCCTTTTTAAGGTACTTTATGCTGAATCCAATAATTTTGGAAAAACATTTTGTACTTTATATTTTTTTATGATTTTATTCATTTTTTTTGTTGATTTATGGTATATCAACCCTTTTTCCAGATTCTAGTAATTTAAGAAAAACGTTTTTATTTTCCAAGTTCTTTATATTTTAAATATTTATTCACAATATTCAGTTTGATTGTTTTGTAAAAGTAAAATTGTTTTTATTTTTAACTTTGCAGGACATGATTGACTTTTGCAAAGAAAATGGAAAAAAAAAACCAATAACATCAATGTTTGACGCATTTTTTGGTCAGAAAGCCAGTATCTCCAAACAGCCTGATCTGGGAACACCAGATGCCCTAACAAGTATTACCACTCCAGATGAAAATGGACCTGGGAGCAATAGTAACTAATGGAAACCACCACATTCTGCACAACCCCCTAAATAGGGCCATATCACTGGATGTCTTTTAAAGTCATAAACAGAACCAGATTTATAGAGGATAGATGCAAACTGGGTGAAGAGTTTAGCAGCAAGACTTATTATATTATAGGATCTATTATATATATTGCATTTAAACTTCTGCATGTTGGTACGATCAGGGGAAAATAGTGAGCGGTGAGAGAATTCCAAAGAAAAGTGGTTTAAAGAAAGAACCTCTCATAGAAAGTCTTCCGGTATCTATCTAAATACCACTACAGTGAAGGAGTGGGATTTTGCAACTAATTATGTTTGTTGGAGTGATGTGACAGGAGATGTAGCTTCGCAGACGATGTGAAACCTCTTACGTTAGAGAATCAGTTTTTCATTCTGTCCAAAAGAGAAAATGTAGTGTAGTGTACCCCAGCCCTGATGTGGCAAGAATACTCAGCGCACAGGCGATTGGTTGCTTTATAGAGATGTTTTGAAAAATTTTCTACTCTGCCAGACTTGGGAACATCTATGTACTTATTCCATTTCATGTTGTTTGAAAATGTTAGGAATGTGAGGAATTTGAAGAGTTCAGTCTTGGGAACAGTAACAGACCAAATAAACCAACATTTTGGAAAACAGCTTAAGATCTACTAGTTTAAGTATCCGTTCCACTAGGTAACGATTATAACAATCAAAAGGTACATAACTTAGTTATTTATATAGAATTTTACTCAACAAAATATTACATTTATAATAAACTAGCTTGGGTGCCTGGCGTTGCCCGGATATTTGGAGGTGTGTGTTGAGCAAAAAAGAAAAAAAAGTAGTAGTCGGCAGGCAGGCTCAAATCCGTACCATGAAGGAGAAAAAGAACATGAAAAAAAAAAAATGTGAAGTGGCGAAGGTTTAAATTTAGGCTAGTAAATTGAAAAGAGGGGATGACTTCCGAAAATGTCGGCGAAAAAAGCGACCCTCCCTGTAGAAAAGTGCTCAGTTGATGGTGAAGCAATTAATGCTTTTGGCCAATTTTTTTATATTTGTAGTCCGAAGGGTAGAACTGCAAAACGATACCAATCCTGTGAAAATCCGTCGCCTCTGTCGAAAGTTTTAGGCATACATACATACATACATTTAAACAGACAGGTGAGATTTATATTATAGACAACTTGACATCGGTGTAATGACAAATCTATAATTAGACAAACCTGCAATGTAGAACCAGACCAAACGCAACACATCAGGTTGGAAGATTTGTTGAATTACTACATTTTCCCAGCATATATGTTATTCTAAAGCCGAATAGGTCACACTAGTACGGTCATAGAGTGTTGCAAGAACATGGATGTCTTGAATTGCAGGAAGGTTAGCCAGTCCAGGAAGTGATTGGACAAGGCCGTTCAGCTGAGAGACAGTTAATCTGAAGAATCAAGAGATTACGAAATATAAAAAAAAATATCTGACGCTTAGACAAGGAAAAATGAGGTTCAAAGAGAGATATGGTGAGGAAAGAGATAGGCGGAGACTGACGGAGGAGGGGAAGACAGAGACGGAGATGATGGTAAAAGGAGAGAGAGAAACGAAGATAGGGGAAGAGAGAGAGACAGACAGACAGACAGAAATGTGGGGGAAGAGAGAGAGAAATGTGGGGGAAGAGAGACAGAGAGAGAGAGACACACCTACAGAGAGAGAGACAGACACACAGAGACAGAGATGTGGGGGAAGAGAGAGAGAGAGAGACAGATGTGGGGGAAAAGAGAGAGAGAGAGACTAACAGAGATGTGAAGGAACAGAGAGAGAGAGAGAGAGAGAGAGACTAACAGAGATGTGAGGGAAGAGATAGAGAGAAAAAGATATGAGGGAAGAGAGAGAGAGATAGACAGAGATGTGAGGGAAGAGAGAGACAGAGAGATAGACAGAGATGTGAGGGAAGAGAGAGAGATAGACAGAGATGTGAGGGAAGAGAGAGAGATAGACAGAGATGTGAGGGAAGAGAGAGATAGACAGAGATGTGAGGGAAGAGAGAGAGATAGACAGAGAGATAGACAGATGTGAGAGAAGAGAGATAGACAGAGATGTGAGGGAAGAGAGAGAGAGACAGACAGACAGAGATGTGAGGGAAGAGAGAGATAGACAGAGATGTGAGGGAAGAGAGAGAGAGATAGACAGAGATGTTAGGGAAGAGAGAGAGATAGACAGAGATGTGAGGGAAGAGAGAGAGATAGACAGAGATGTGAGGGAAGAGAGAGAGAGAGACAGACAGACAGGGATCCGAGGGAAGAGAGAGAGACAGATGTGAGGGAATAGAGAGAGAGAGACAGACAGAGATGTGAGGGAATAGAGAGAGAGAGAGAGAGAGACAGACAGAGATGTGAGGGAATAGAGAGAGAGACAGACAGGGATGTGAGGGAAGAGAGAGAGAGACAGACAGGGATGTGAGGGAAGAGAGAGAGAGAGAGAGACTGAAGAGATGTGGGGGAAGAGAGAAAGACTGACAGATGTGGGGGAAGAGAGAGAGACTGACAGAGATGTGGGGGAAGAGAGAGAGACTGACAGAGATGTGGGGGAAGAGAGAGAGACTGACAGAGATGTGGGGGAAGAGAGAGAGAGAGACAGATATATGGACGAAGAGAGTAGACTGACAGAGATGTGGGGAAGAGAGCCAGACAGACAGAGATATGGGGAAAAGAGAGGGACAGCCAGAGATGTGAGGGAGGAGAGAGACAGAGATGTTGGGAAGAGGGACAGATGTGAGGGAAGAGAAAGAGAGAGAAATACAGAGACGTGGGGGGAAGACAAAGAGGGACAGAGAGAGGTGCGGGGGAAGAGAGAGAGAGAGAGAGAGACAGACAGACAGACAGAAGACAGACAGACAGACAAAATGAAGACTAAAGGAGGTAAATAAGGAATGCAAGTGTTATAAGTTTCTGAAAGTAAATCCAAAACCCACATTTTACTCTCCAGAATATTTGAGTATTTAAGCTACTCTTCTCACTTTTATTTTATTCTTACAACGTAACACTACCCATTAAAAAAATAGTTTAAGACTTCACAAATTCATACGAGAATTGCACTCATGAACAAATTACACAAGAGATAACGGTATTTATTTCTCTCCCACTGTGATAAATGTGACACTAGGATCGAAAAGTGGGACCGAAAAGTCGGCATTCTGATCAATAAAAAGTGCTCAGACCACCCACTCGGCGTTCCTCAATAGTGGCGCCTTAGCAATAAACTCTCTCTCAAGAAAAGAGATGGCAAAGACTGGGAGGTTGGACTTCCTAGAACTGCACAGAGTCAACATTACACTGCAACTAACAGGAACGACCTAATCTCTTGATTTGGAGGCCAAAGTAAAGCCAGAGATTAAAATGTTAAGCATTTATCTCTGGCTTACTCTAAACTCTGGACCCCAACTTGAAGAGCTATTGCTCAAAACGACAAGGTACTATGATAGAACTGACTGGGATGCCATTAGAGATCGTATCAGAGATGTCCTATGGGGAAATATCTTTTCTATTCCTGCAAAACAGTGTGCAAATGAGATCATTGAATGGTTCAAAGCAGTAATTGAAGCACATGTTCCCACACGGAAGTTCTATAGCAAACACCACTTTCCCCAATTGTTTACTTCTACTTGCGCAGCAGCCATTGCTCAGAAGCAATATGCATACCGCAGATTTATCCCACATAAGTCCAGTACAAACAGACAAAGTATATAAAAGCTAGAAATAATTGTAAGAAAGAAATAGCGACAGTTAAGAGAGAATATACCTAAACCACCAGAAAATGCATCAAAGCGAAGAAATTAGGAACTCGTGATTTCTAGAAAATTTACAACAGTGTAGTAAATAATGGGCAATCAACAATTTCCCCACTATCCAACAATCATGAGGTTGTTTACACAGCAACCGAGAAAGCTTATATGCTTGCCTGTCAGTTTACCTCAAACTCTATTTTGGACCCAGCAAACAACTCCCTCCCTAATTTTCCTTTGCAGACAGAAACCACACTAGATAATCTGAAAATTACCACTTCTCAAGTACATGATATTCTAAAAATCTAGACACCTCAAAAACATGTGGATGTGATCTCATCCCAGCTGTACTATTTAAAAAAGTGCACCACTGAGGTTGCTCCAGTTCTCTTCAACAAATGCCTTAACGAATCATATTTTTCTGACTACTGTAAAACTGCTTCTGTGGTACCAGTTTACAAGAATTCTGGCGAAAGAACTGACCCAGTAAATTATCGCCCCATTAGTCTCCTCCCTCTTTTCACCAAAATATTTGAGTCCATAATTAAGCACTAGTTCACCACCTTACAGTTGCTTAACTTTTGTCTGATCATCAATATGGATTTAGGCAAGCCCGTCTTACTGCAGATATTCCAACTAATCTCTGAATGTATATACCATGCACTGGATAAGGCAGGGGAGGTGAGGGCAGTAGCCCTAGATATATCTAAGGCTTTTGACAGGGTATGGCACGATGGTCTTCTCATGGAAATCAGATCCTATGGTATTATTGGACGAATACTTAACATAATTAAATCCTTAAATAAGAGAAGAGTCCAGGTTGTCCTCAACTGTCGTACATCCAAATATGATATAAATGCAGATGTACCTCAGGGGTCGATCCCTGGACCTTTATTATTCTTGATATTCATAAATGACCTACCTGATAAAATAGTCTCTGAGATGGCTATATTCGCTAACAACACTATGCTCTATAACAGACACAAGGAGAAAAAGAACGATCACATATCCAAGGCAATAATGGAAACCGTTGAGGAAGACCTCCAGTTTGTAGTTGAATGGGGTCTAAAATTAGTTGGTAACGTTCAATGCTGCCAAGACTAAGCTTGTTTCTTTTAATAATTACAAAAAACCTCAACGACTAATAGCTATGGTTAAAGATACATTACATGAAAGTACTTCGTTCAAACTCCTCAGCTTAATGTTCACAGGGAACATGAGTTAAAACAGATACGTCGAGAGCATTGCCAAGGCTGCTGCAAAGAAGGTGGTCTCTCTTTCTCCCGTCCTAGAGAGTTACTTATGCCTGAAAGTATCCTGTATCTCTACAAGGCCACCATTCGCCCATGTATGGAGTATTGTTGTCACATTTGGGCTGGTGCATCTGCTACTGGTCTCTTACTCCTAGAGAGGGTTTAAGAGTCACCAACCTGATAGGTCCTGAATTGTCATCTAAGCTTCAACCTCTATCCCATCAATGAAATGTTGCATCCCTCTTCCTATTTTACAAATATTTTAATGGTGGATGCTCCGACGAACTACAAACCATTGTATCCCCTCTATGTAAATACGTTTCAACAAAACCGACAAGCAGCAAAGTCCCACCCCTACACAGTAGAGATCCCTAGATGTCAGAAATCCTTCTGCTCTAATAGTTTCTTCCCTAGAGCTGGTAGACTTTGGAATTCCCTTCCGGGTCCCTGCTTCTTCAACTGTACTGACATGCAGAAGTTCAAGTGTAATGTAAACAGACATCTTGCTGCTCAACTCCCTACATAGTATCCCTGCAACTTATGTTCCTGATAGTAAGCCCCTACATCAAAGTAGCACTCTGCCTTGTTTGGGGTGAAAATGTAATAAAACAAGCAAAAAAAAAGCAATAACTACTTCAATATTACACTCTTTGATATGTTAACAGCGATACTCAGAATAAAATTAAGAATGAATTATGACTCTTACCAGGATATGGCTCGCAGAAGAAGAAGAATTTACCTCCATGGATTAAATAAATGATTCATTTCAAAATTCCTTCAGTGTTGATGTACTTGCTAAGTTCTCTCTCTTAAACACGGTTCAAAAAAAGAGTTTCCAACCTAACAATAATCATAGTAATAATCATAGTAATAAGAGTTTCCAACCTAACAATAATCATAGTAATAAGAGTTTCCAACCTAACAATAATCATAGTAATAAGAGTTTCCAACCTAACAATAATCATAGTAATAAGAGTTTCCAACCTAACAATAATCATAGTAATAAGAGTTTCCAACCTAACAATAATCATAGTAATAAGAGTTTCCAACCTAACAATAATCATAGTAATAAGAGTTTCCAACCTAACAATAATCATAGTAATAAGAGTTTCCAACCTAACAATAATCATAGTAATAATAGAGTTTCCAACCTAATAATAATCATAGTAATAAGAGTTTCCAACCTAACAATAATCATAGTAATAAGAGTTTCCAACCTAACAATAATCATAGTAATAATAGAGTTTCCAACCTAATAATAATCATAGTAATAAGAGTTTCCAACCTAACAATAATCATAGTAATAAGAGTTTCCAACCTAACAATAATCATAGTAATAAGAGTTTCCAACCTAACAATAATCATAGTAATAAGAGTTTCCAACCTAACAATAATCATAGTAATAAGAGTTTCCAACCTAACAATAATCATAGTAATAATAGAGTTTCCAACCTAACAATAATCATAGTAATAAGAGTTTCCAACCTAACAATAATCATAGTAATAATAGAGTTTCCAACCTAATAATAATCATAGTAATAAGAGTTTCCAACCTAATAATAGATCGCAAACTATTAACTAAGCATCATTCCCTTTCATATCATCACAATGTTGCATTCTTGTTCGTGTTTCACAAGTATTTTAATGGAAAGTGCTCTGACTAATTTGCAACACTTATGCCTCCTCAACGGAAATATCCCAACAAGCAGCAAAATTCAACCCCTTCACTGTAGCGCTCTCTAGATGCCGAAAATCTTTCTACTCTAATAGCTTCTTTCTATGAACTGCTAGTCTTTGGAATTCCTTCCCGGTCTTCTGCTTTCTTTATTGTACTAACATGCAAAAAATTAAATGTAATGTGAATAGACATTTAAACGCTAAACTCCTATGTATTTGTAAACATGATGCTTAATAGTAGCCTATTTTGACCAAGTGGCTATATACTTTGTTTGGAGTGAATAAAAGTTTTTTTTTAAAATATCAAAACATTTCCGAGTTCAACAAAGTGCATCTGGCGATCGAAGGTTACAGAATTATGAAGATAACATCCAAGAATAAAAGAGTAGTTGGAATCATCCAAATAACAAAAATTATTAATCCTCATCTCAAACTTTGCAAAAGACATTGTGTCTCTGAATTTACTCTTTAAACAACTGTTATCATGAAAGACAAGTTATGCTAGCCAAAGGGTAATGTTAACATGTGAAATTAGTTGATGTCATATTTGGGATCGCTAAATAGGCCACAGGGTCCTTCAGATGTCTGGTAGACCGAGATGAGAGCTTGGCCTCAAGGTTAAGATTATGACAGAAGCTGCAATCCGATTAAAATGTTCCTCTTGCTATTTGATTGTTGCTTTGATTTTTCGTTTCGTTAATCTGATCAGTTCCGTTCTTTTATTGATTCTCGTTTTATTTCGTTTTCGCTCACGTAATTTCACTTTACATTTAATTGATATCTAATTTCGATTCTAAATAGCTCAAAATTTCATTAAACATAAACGTGCCTCAAGGGGTTTTGAGAAGTGAAGTATTTGAGGTCAATCAAATTTTACAGCAATCTTGGAAGATGAAACAAATATTTTAAGAATTTGGATCAAAATGCACGACCGATTCCAGTCTGTCTGTGATAAATAAGAGTCATTGTATATTGATTTAACTTAAATTTATCTTCTCTAATCTTAGAGGAAAAGGTTTTTGATCTTAGGTTGCTCTATTATAAAAAAGTTTGGTCTAAGGTTGTACTATTATAAAAAAGGGTTGGTCTAAGGTTGTACTATTATAAAAAAAAGGTTGGTCTAAGGTTGTACTATTATAAAAAAGGTTGGTCTAAGGTTGTACTATTATAAAAAAGGTTGGTCTAAGGTTGTACTATTATAAAAAAGTTTGGTCTAAGGTTGTACTATTATAAAAAAGGTTGGTCTAAGGTTGTACTATTATAAAAAAGGTTGGTATAAGGTTGTACTATTATAAAAAAGGGTTGGTCTAAGGTTGTACTATTATAAAAAAAAGGTTGGTCTAAGGTTGTACTATTATAAAAAAGTTTGGTCTAAGGTTGTACTATTATAAAAAAGGTTGGTCTAAGGTTGTACTATTATAAAAAAAGGGTTGGTCTAAGGTTGTACTATTATAAAAAAGGTTGGTCTAAGGTTGTACTATTATAAAAAAAGGGTTGGTATAAGGTTGTACTATTATAAAAAAGGGTTGGTCTAAGGTTGTACTATTATAAAAAAGGGTTGGTCTAAGGTTGTACTATTATAAAAAAAGGGTTGGTCTAAGGTTGTACTATTATAAAAAAAAGGTTGGTCTAAGGTTGTACTATTATAAAAAAAGGGTTGGTCTAAGGTTGTACTATTATAAAAAAGGTTGGTCTAAGGTTGTACTATTATAAAAAAAGGGTTGGTATAAGGTTGTACTATTATAAAAAAGGGTTGGTCTAAGGTTGTACTATTATAAAAAAGGGTTGGTCTAAGGTTGTACTATTATAAAAAAGGGTTGGTCTAAGGTTGTACTATTATAAAAAAAGGGTTGGTCTAAGGTTGTACTATTATAAAAAAGGTTGGTCTAAGGTTGTACTATTATAAAAAAAGGGTTGGTCTAAGGTTGTACTATTATAAAAAAGGGTTGGTCTAAGGTTGTACTATTATAAAAAAGGGTTGATCTAAGGTTGTACTATTATAAAAAAAGGTTGGTCTAAGGTTGTACTATTATAAAAAAGGTTGGTCTAAGGTTGTACTATTATAAAAAAGGTTGGTCTAAGGTTGTACTATTATAAAAAAGGGTTGATCTTGGCTTGCTCCATTATAAAAATTAGTTAATATTCAGTTGCTCTATTATAAAAAAAAGAGTCGATATTCAGTTGCTCTATTATATAAAAGGGTTGATCTTAGGTTTCTCTATTATAAAAAGGGTTGATTATAGGTGGCTTTATTATAAAACGTGTTGTTCTATAATAAAAAGGTTTAATTTAAGGTTTATTATAGAAAACAGTTTGGTATCAGGTTGCACTATTATAAAAAAGGGTTGGTCTCAAATGCTATTATAAAAAGGGTTGGTCTCAAATGCTATTACAAAAAGGGTTGGTCTCAGGCTGTGCGATTATAAAAAAGCTTGGTCATAGGTTGTGCCATTATAAAATGGATTGGTCTCAGGTTGCTATATTATAAACAGGTGTTTGATTCTAAGTTACTCTATTAAAAAAGATAATTGATCCTTAAATACATGGTAAAGAATGATGTTTTTGATCCTAAGTTTCTCTATTATATAAAAATATACTTTTTCTATCTAACATCACTATTAGAAAACAGGCGTGTTCATTTAACTTTGATCAATTATAAAACGTTTTTACCTTAGATTGATGCATTATAAACAAGTATTTAATTTTTGGTTTGCAGACTATGCAAATACCAGTTTGATGTTTGGATACTCTATTATAAAAATAATTATTTTATCTTAAGATGCTCTATTATAAAAAGCCAACTGTAATTTTGCTTTGAGCATTGTAGTGAGTGTTTCTTTCTTTTTTTTTTTTTAAGTGTTACAGAAATCTTGAATAAAATGTAACATAATGCAGATCTGTGTACATCTACAAGGAATTATTTATGATTATCAGACTTTTTGTAGCCATACCAAGCCTTAATAATAACTAGGGTTATGACAAGAGAATATTCTTATTGTTTTGACTCTCGAGTATATATCCGACAGTTAATCAACTGAGAACCACATCACTATCTAGAAACATATATTAACTGATATAAGCTCGAGAGTCAAAATAATGAAAAGAATATTCTATTGTCAAAGGCATAATAATAAGCCCAATTGATTATATTTCTGAAATTTTGAGATGAGTATTGGTTATTCGTATTATTTGGATCCGTTGGACTACTTTTCTCATCTTGAGTGTTAATTTCACAATATTTTGGTCGATGTAACCTTTAACCTATTTCAGGTATATGTTGTCAAACTTATGAATCCTTCTGTCGACCACTGGAATCTGCACGGATTTTCAAACAGAACCCTTTATTTAATCCACGGGTTAGCATGCTCTCTAGAAGAACGTGACAACTTACAACTGAGTTTTCTGCCTCTCGGACTGTAATTAGATGCAGGAATTTAAGTGTAATGTGAACATACATCTCGCTACTCAACTCTCTACATAGTTTCCCTGTAAGCATGGTTTCAGTGGCAATATGCCTTGTTTGGGATGAATAAGAATTCATAAAAAAATTAAATAGCAAATGAAATTTGTTGTTAAGCAATAATTTAATGACAATGTCTCATCGCGGATTTGAACAAAAATAACACTTTAGGTTTCTGATTTTTTTTTTTAGATGAGGATTGAGCATTCGTGTTTCAGACTATTGCTTTTTTAATTTAATTGTTATTTTCAGAACGTTTCAGTAGACCTTCTCTATGGCGCTGAGGCATGGACTCTTACAAATGTGCTGAAGAAGAGACTGGATGGCTGTTACACACGGATGCTCAAGATGGCCCTCAATATATCATGGAGGAACCATGCAGCAAACCAACAGCTTTGTGGTGACCTACCACGAGTATCACTGAAAGTACAACAGAGAAGGATGAGAGTAGCCGGTCACTGCATGAGACACAGCAAAGAGGAAGCCAGCAAGCTAGTTCTCTGTATACCAAAAGATGGACACCCAAACTGTGGTAGAAGAAGAATGACCTCCGGGCCCTGTGGGGCTTGACAACAAAGTGTAGTATCTGTTTCAGCAGATGCTGCAAGCAAAGACCATTGACCTTATGGCAATGAGTTTCTGGTCCATGTAGGGGTAACACTATCCAGCTCTCATTTCCCACCTCTCCGGAACTGGTGCCCATTCTTCTTCCCCTCTCCACATTAAAAAACGGCTTCATGCCTAATTTACACTCGTGGGGAAGCAAATAAATACAGACCTACATCGATAACCTGCTACAGGAAACAGGATTGGAAAGTGTTCAGGGCCTGCAAACTATCATGCGAGGTCGAGAAAACTGGAGAAGTCATGTGGATTTGGTGGTGAAGCGTCTTGATAGATGACAGAAATGAGATTCGATGATTCAGCAGATGTAACTTCCGACCTTCTTCACATTTATCTTATCAAACTCCAGAATAATTTTGTCAACCTCAGGAATTTGCACAGAATTTCGAAGAGAATCCATTATTTAATCCTCGGGGGTAGCAGGCCCTCATCCCATCAGCTATGACCGAGTAGAAGTCCTAAGTAATTTGCATAATTAGGATTGAACATTCATTATCCAGAAGGGAATAACATTACAGCTGAATTTCTTATAATCTCTACTATTATATAAAAGTCACTTTGTGTGTGTGTGAGTTACTTCCTTATAGGTTCCGAAACGGCTGTGGTTATCTTTTGCAAATTTCACACAAAGGTAATTTATATGTCTCACAGTGTTCTTAGATATGTTTCGTACATATTCATCCGATAAGTATCGAAAATCGAAAAACTCAGATCTTGAAAAATAGTCTTTCTCTTTTATAGATAAAAAATAATTTTACAGGGGAATATTTTACATTACACCGGTCAAGAGAAATAATAAAATCTCATCAAATCATAAAAAAAAGAAAGATTTATTGTCATCTGGAGATGTAGCTCAGTGGTAGAGCATTCAACTACAGACCAAAGGATCCCCTATTCAAGCCCGGGTGTACCTCAACATTTTATTTTAAAAATTTAATTTTTTCTTGTTAATGAGTTCAGTTTATGACAAAAGAAGGAGTACCATTTAAAATTAACGCAAATCATTTCTCGTTTGCATATTTTCAAACTAAACATTAATTAGAAGTGGCTTTTCTAGATCATTAATCGTCACGCCCAAATATCAGCTGATGTAATATTGTAAACACAGACAGAATTTGATGGAAGACATTATTTTTTTTTCTTTGTGAATTAGTCCACTGAGTAAATTAGTCCTCATAATATATAATAATCAATAGAGGACCAATTCTATAATAATACATAAGCAATCTGAATAAATTAAAATATCATGTTTAAGCATATTGTACGACCGGACAACGCCAGCTTGTGTTTTACAACAAAGTTGATATCTGATGATCTTAAAGAAAGATTAAATCTGGACAGTCTAGGGAGATGATTTGTGAAAAATAAATAAACAGGAGACTGAGATTACGTCTACGTTGAAAGGATGGATGAGTTCTTCGGGGAGTGGATGTAAAATAGTTGAGTTAGCAGGTCCAGTTCACAACGGAAGGTCAAAGAAAACTTGTGATAAAAGTAAACTTGACAGAAAGAGGAATAAAGTTCTGGCCAGAGACAGGTTACTTTGGAAATCAGTTTCTTAAAACTCTCCAATGAATACCATGAATGAAGTGATATGAAACAGATTATTATTATTAGGGTAAAAATCATGTATAGACATGTATGCAATGATTAAGAAAGAAAGCAGGTAATCTTAATATTACACTGAAATTTTGAGGAAACTAAGAATAACAATCCCCAGAGATAAACTGCTTACAAAAGACCAAAAAGGGTCTTAACTTAATAAGCTAAATCCATGTCATAAAATATAAGTTATTTGGGATGAGAGAAGACTCTCTGACTAGTTTACTTGGCTGCAGTGTGTGTATATAATTTGCAGGACAGAATTAGTTTTTACAGCTTTCAAGTATAAAATGGCTGACTTGTTTACGAAATACCAAAAATTCATATTTGTTTGATGGCAGTGTAAATATTTTTTAGAGGTAGGTGCTTTGTTTATAAATTTGTAGAATGGGATTGCCACCTTCAGAAGTGAGTTGACTGGAAACGCTTGGAATGACTTTTTTTCCGACAATGTTAAATTATTTGCCACGATAAAAAAACTATGTGTACATAGTTTTTGTGGTTGTGTGAAAGGTTTGATGAATATCGACACAGACTATGAAGTTGTTTGAAAAAGCAGTAGCAATGAATGACTTTTTTACATATCGACTATCGATTAGCTAAAATCTCTGATGAGCATCTTTACGGAAAACCAAAATATATTCACTGTTGAAAAACATGCACGTACTATAAAAACCCAATAACACAGCTTTTTCTTTTTTCATTAGTTTTCTTTCAGACACACAAATTTGGGTACGTCCTTAAAAGCTAACCTTTGCTGACACAATGAGAGACTTTTGCAGAGTACTAGACATCGCACTAGAAATATGTATACCGGTAATTGAACTCAATTAGCACACAAGTTAGTACACACATTCCCTCACTAATGAAGTGAAAACAAACACTGTATTCGAAAATACCAAGAACGAATAGTGAATTTATGAAATGTCCTGTTGTATAACAATATGCAAATTAGATAATATTTGGACGTTGATTGCATACAGCTAATCACTATATTAGAAAAAAATATTGTTATTCTATTTTGGACATGAATTTGGTGTTTAAATCTAATGTGTGACAATGCATTACAACCCTAATGATACTATGTAACTGATGATAGAGCAGCTATTCGTAGCACTACCTAAGAGTTAGGGTTCCTATATTGTCAGCCGGAAACAGCGCCAGACAATCTATCAAACTGGTATCTTCAACCAGTCAGATATGAGCGGACCAGACTAATCACGTTAACATGACTGGCAAGCAAGAATCCCCAGTTAATTAGCTAACAGCACATTTTTCCCGTTGATATAATACTCCTGACCATCAGAACACATTCAAGTAAAGTACTTTTAAAACACAGGGATGTGACATTGCAGTGATGGGACAGAAGTTGGAGCTTGGTTGACAGTGCGGGACATATCAGATTTAAGATTTGTTTTTGGATCCTGTCTAAGTATTACCTTTGCAGTTTTGTTCCGGCAAAAAATAATTTAGTTTAGAATTGAATCAACCATCAAACAAATTTCTCTTTCATAAACCGTTTGAGAACTTTTGGCAATTACATTCACATTTAATTCAAATTTAAGGCTTCCAGCATCTTGCAAGATAACATTAACGCTGTGAAAAGATGTTAATTAATGAGCTGTCAGTTTTAATGTCTTTCGAAATTTATCTCTTTCTATATTAGTAGATTTTCATTGTCCAAGAAAGTAGATGTGTATGGTCAGTCAGCAGACAATATGAACCAACCTTGTAATAATCATGTTTAAATGAATTAGATTTGCCGATAATGTGTTTCATGTTTAACAACAGAACGAGTTCAACTGACTTAAAGAGGGACAGTTATGACTGTGACACATGCCGGGTATAATAGGGATAATGTCATTATTACTCCTGTCACATAAGGATAATATTATCAGTGTTCCTGACACATAGGCATAATGTTATCATTGCTCCTGTCACACATAATATTGTCAATGCTCCTGTAATATAGGGATAATGTTGTCATTGCTCCTGTCATGTAGGGATAATGTTGTCATTGCTCCTGTCATGTAGGGATTATGTTGTCATTGCTCCTGTCATATAGGGATAATGTTGTCATTGCTCCTGTCATGTAGGGATAATGTTGTCATTGCTCCTGTCATGTAGGGATAATGTTGTCATTGCTCCTGTCATATAGGGATAATGTTGTCATTGCTCCTGTCATATAGGGATAATGTTGGCACTGCTCCTGTCATGTAGGGATAATGTTGTCAATGCTCCTGTCATGTAGGGATAATGTTGTCAATGCTCCTGTCATGTAGGGATAATGTTGTCAATGCTCCTGTCATGTAGGGATAATGTTGTCATTGCTCCTGTCATATAGGGATAATGTTGTCATTGCTCCTGTCATATAGGGATAATGTTGTCATTGCTCCTGTCATGTAGGGATAATGTTGGCATTGCTCCTGTCATGTAGGGATAATGTTGTCAATGCTCCTGTCATGTAGGGATAATGTTGTCATTGCTCCTGTCATATAGGGATAATGTTGTCAATGCTCCTGTCACATAGGAATAAGGCTATTTTTGCTCCTGTCACATAGGAGTAATATTCTTATTTGTGTAACATAAGTATTATTAAACGAAATACAAGTAAATAAATCCAAACCGAATAGAAAAATAATATAGAGTAAAGAACAAAAGGAAATTTTGTATCTCATATCTTGTTGAGGAAAGTATCAAAAACACATCTGCTTCCATTTTGTGAGAAATTTAAATAAAATCACATGGCTGACGTTACAATTCAAACACATAGATTTAGTTCCATCCTCTTCTGGAGATGGGGCAATATTTTGAAAAGCAAGCACATAAGTGCACACTGGCCTACAAAAAGTGCTTGAGCAGCTCCGTCGACATTCCCTGACAGGGGCGCTGCAGACGATTAGCAATAAAATCAATCCCTTCACAGAAGGTAAAGACTGAGAAGGTAGACCACCTGGGACTGAACAGAAACATACCTATAAAAACAAAGGTCACATATACATATATATATATATATATATATATATATATATATATATATATATATATATATGTTATATACACACAGTTATTCACTACTTATCAAGGCCTGGATGCAACTCAGGGATAATGGTAAATGTATGTAAGGTGGTCAATGAGACAACAGCATAATTATAGGTAGTGGTGAAAATTGAGTAGAATTTAATAATTTAAGAGGACAACTCAACAAGAACTTGTTTACACTGGATTTGGAAACATCCATATTTTATCAGCTTGAAAGCATATCTGTGATACAGAGAGGGGCAGTTCTAAAAAAAAAGAAACTTAGTTCATGGAATTTGCATTTAAATTTAGGCACAGATAGAGAGTGGGGAAAATTGTTGATAGTGGTTGTAGTAGACGAGTGTTTGTTGTGAGTTTTGCAGAGGTAGATCATATATTGAAGCTCAGTCGAGCACTTGCCATAAAAATAATGATAGAGCGCCTCTTCTGTGAGAAAGAGGAAGTAAGGAAGCGAAAAGGGCATAACCAACTAGATTTTGAAGCCGGTTTTGAACCCTGTCAAGGCAGGAAAAGGGTGCTCTAAGCATGTTCTGCCCTTATGTGACATATTCGAACTTCTTTGCATTTTCGTATTTGTCCACTACATGGATAAATATTTTCAATGAACTCGCTAAGCCAAGCGAGGTCTAATTTGAATGCTTGCAACAGAGAAAGCAAGGCCCCTTTTCGTTTAAGCTTTCTTTTTAATTGTTTGTTTCGATTCCGATGGACAATAATGACACTCCAGAGTGTTTTTATTATTTGTATTGCACAAGCGAATGCTTTAAAAAGGAAGGGAAAAACTATGATGTCATTGTGATCGTGTTGAGATATAATTAACTTACACACTGCATAGTGCCATTCTTGTTATCAGGTTGGATCCCTTCACGTTCTGTACGAGGAAATGCAATTACTGCTGGTATTAGAATGTTATTGCTTTCATAGCAGAAGCAGAATTGCACGCATCAAAGGAATAATACGTGTATACCGCTCTTGTTGATGTAGCACACGCATCAGTCTATTACTTGTACAGAGTTGGCAATGTTGTGTGTATATCACACACGGATAATAATGTATCATTAGCAGAGTTCTGTGGAAATTCTACAGTGTTTTCTAGACCAATCTGTATAATTCACTCGAAATAATATTGCTTTAGAAATAATAAATGTCTGTGAGGGTCGCTACTATTAAGAAGAAATTACTCTTTTCTTTTCAGTTGGAATAATTGTCGTTGTTAGCTAAATATTCTCGAACTAAATAGAACGAATATTTATATATTAATTTATTTTTATTTCGGACTATTATTCTCATCTTTATTAATCGTTGTTTTTTATCTTTTATTGGTTTTGTTTTATTCACAACGTTTCGGCCAACTATTCCACCTGACGAAGGCCAGAGGAATAGTTGGCCGAAACGTTGTTAATAAAACAAAACCAATAAAAGATCAAAAAACAACCACTAATAAAGATGAGAATAATAGTCCGAAATAAAAATAAATTAATGACATAATCTTCTTTCTTGCTGTAAAAATAATTCGAATCAATCAAACGAATGCCCCTTTTTGCAATGTATTTCTTTAAGATTGTACTGTTTTAATTGTCAAGATGACATAATTTGATTTTGGAAAAATTAATTTTAAAATGATTAAAGTTGGAATCGTTTACCTTAGCGACATCAGATTAATCGCCACTCACCTTTGTTGACTGGAAGGATGTCAGTTACAAGTGAATTTTACGTAGGGCTCTTTTGAAAGTTGAAGATTCAATCCTCAGTGTGGGCGATACTCAAAACATAATTGAAAATTACATAGGATTTCTACTTAGTCATGGCTATCTCTGTGGATAAAATTAAAGGTTCTATTTGAAATTCTATTCAGATTCTAGAGTTCGACAAGATACACCTGAAGAAAGTCAGAGGTTATATCGACCAGAACGTTGTGAAAATAATACTCAAGATGAGAACAGTAGTGTGAAGAATTCAAATATGAATAAGTGTGAAAGATTATAATGCCTGAAAGTATCCTGCACCTCTATAAGGCCACCATTCGCCCATGTATGGAGTATTGCTGTCATATTTTGGCCGGTGCATCTACTAGTCTCTCACTCTTAGACAAGGTTCAAAAGAGAGTCGCCAACCTAATAGGTCCTAAACTGTCATCCAAGATTCAGCCTCCGTCCCATCGACGCAATGTAGCATCCCTCTGCCTGTTCTACAAGACTGTTCCGACGAACTGCAAGCACTTGTCCCCCTTCTACATAAATACCCCTGACAAACTCGACAAACAGTACAATCCCACCCCTTCACAGTAGAGATCCCTAGATGTAAGAGAGCCTTCTACTACAGTAGTTTCTTCTTCAGAACTGCTAGACTTTGGAACTCCCTGCCAGGTTCCTGCTTTCCCAACTGTACTAACATGCAAAAGTTCAAGTGTAACGTGAACCGACATATTGCTGCCCAACTCCCCACCTAGTACCTCTGTAGACTGTGTCTCTAATAGTAGCCCCCTACATCAAAGTGGCAATGTGCCTTGTTTGGGGGGGATTTAATAAAAAAAAATAAAAAAAAAATAACGTACGTATGAACATGAAATACTTTATATATAGAGAAGTTGTTTCTACGATAATCTTGTTGACACACCAGTTCTTATTAGAAAGGTAAGCAATGTTGAGCCTAATCAGTTCCAGATGGGTGACTATTTGGGAATACCAGGCACTATATCTTGTAAGACGACAACACCTCCCTGCAAAAGCGACAAAAACCTAACATTGTCATTTCCCCTGACAGGGATATATATACGACTGAGGACTGCTTGTAAATTTTATGCTCCCATGAAATTTTCTCGTTCAGAGGAAGCCAGTTCAACCCGCTAAGGATTATTGCCACTTTGGTACAATACAATATTGTTGAGTTTCTTTATATGCTTACATCAAATTTTACTTTCTCATTTATCTAGTTAGAGAAGACGTTCAGACCAAAAAAAAGTCATGTTTTACTTTTTAAAATCTTTTCTTTAATTACATTTTCACCCCAAACAAGGCATGTTGCCACTTTGATGTGGGAGGCTACTATCAGGGACCTCAGTTGCAAGGTTACTATGTAGGGAGTTAAGCAGCAAGATTTCTGTTCACATTACACTTGAACTTCTGCATGTCAGTACAGTTGGAGAAGCAAGAAACCGGAAGAGAATTCCAAAGTCTTGCAGTTCTGGGGAAGAAGCTATTAGAGTAAAAGGCTTTCTTACATCTAGGGATCTCAACTGTATAGGGATGGGACTTCGCTGCTTGTCGAGTTTGTTGTTGGGGGTATTTTCGTCGAGGGGGTACAAGGGCTTGTAGTTCGTCAGAACAGCCACCATTAAAATACTTGTAAAACAGGCAGAAGGATGCAACATTTCGTCGGTGGGACAGGGACTGAAGTTTTGATGACAGTTTGGAACCTATTAGGTTTGCGACTCTCTTTTGGACCCTGACCAGGAGCGAGAGACTAGTAGCAGATGTGCCAGCCCAAATGTGACAGCAGTACTCCATAATTACGACATGACAAAGTAGATGGAATTTTTTTTTAAAGAAATTTCAATTTTTACTATGCAGTATGCATAGCGTAGGCAAAATTGTGGCTTACCATTAAAATGTCCGTGCATATATGCAACATGTAGAGTAGAGCTGACGGGGGGAAGGAGGAAAAAAATCAAGATAGCAGCGACCATGGCTTTTATAAATGGGTAGTCTTGCAAAGTAATGGAAAGTCTTGCGGCTCATGTGCAAAATCACACGGGTCAGCTATATAAAATGGAGGCCATGGGAAGAATGGGGATGATTGTTGATGAGAATCCTTGGAGACTGACTGTTGCATGTTACTGTCTTATTTTATTACTATTTTACCTCTTCCTTCCGTTCTTTGTGTTCTTGTTTTCAAAAAGCATATCATTATAATATACACATAGTTTATAGCAAAGCAACGGATGCGTCATCTGCATCTTTCTCATATTTGCTAATGCTCAAGTTGCAAGGAGAAATTTAAGATGACCAGAACGAAGACAAGCAGAGGAAAAAGCATTTTAAATTTCAGAAATTTCCTTCTCGTTAGACTTGTTACATATTGTTGCAATACTTTTGATATAATAATGAGGTATAGTTGAAGAAAATTGGAAGGTTCTACTTATAGAAACTGGTGATAGGAAGTGACCAATCAAATAGAGCCGCATTCTGTTAGCGACCAATTAGAAACCGGAATTGCTCCATAAAAATATTGCATCCTTTAGAATTCCTGCACTTAATTTTCGCATCCACATCAGAAAGATCTTTGCTCTTGGTCTGCAAAATTTTGAACTAGGACTTATACAGATCAACTACCTACTGAAAACTCTTTAATCTCCAGGATTTGTGTATTATTAGGTTAGTACAAAAATAATGTCGTTTTTTGACGTTCAACTATATATATATATATATATATATATATATATATATATATATATATATATATAAGTGAACGTGTCTGCGTGTCTGTCTGTCTGTCTGTCTGTGTGTCTGTGTACATTTCCCTACGCAATAACTGTCAATTTTTAGTCTACAGACTCAAAATTTGATATGCAGGGTACTGAGATTTGGGAAAATCTATGTGATCGGTTTTCGGCCAGAAATTTGTCTATTAAGGGGGTTAAAGTTCAACAATTTGACCTTTGAGAACTCTACCAAACTCTTCCTACAATTTTGGGTCTACGCAATTGAAATTTTAGATATAGGTTCTTTGGACATGGATCTAACTTAGTAACTTGATTTGAGCCCAAAACAATAAATGTTAAGGGGTCATAATAGGGGTCGAAGTTAAAAAAATTGACCTTTTTTGTTTTTTTTGCTCAGCATACACCTCCAAACACCCGGGAAACACCTGGCCGAAATGCTAGTATATATCAAATGACATTATTTTTGCACCAACCTAATAGTTTTTTTGAAATTAGACATGGCTTTCAAATCAAAACATTTCAAGGTGTAAGAATACAATCTATTCCACTATTTCATTATACTTAAGAAGAAATATATATTCATACTTTTTGGCAATCACTTAAATTTACAGCATTTGGTATTTTCAAATTGCTACCCACAAAAGTGCTGACCACGTACAATGTTGCTTGACTTAAGTGGTATTTCAACGTGAAAGAGCTTAGGTTTTGTATTATCAACGTGAGGAAATAGAAAATGCATAAAAGTTTTGTCACATATTTTTCAAGACACTTTCCAATTTCGGTCGCCATTTTGTTTCTTTAGTAAATAGTCACGACTTATCAAAGTTTAAAAACACTCGAGGATAAGATGGATAGATTGATAGATGAATAATGACGAATGCTATGCAAAGATTGAAAATCTTGATATACCAGTCACTTAAAACAACAGCTGACTCCGAAAGCCACAATTATTCCACCCTTATTATAAAATCCCCCTGTGGAATATGAGGGCCAAAGACAAAATATTGGGAGACAAAATATCAGGAACTGAGAGTTACGAAACTTCTGAATGTAAATCCCCGTTTGACAAAATATGCCAACCCCAATGTTGTGTGCCATTGTCTTCTTTTTCATCTTATGGTCATGTCATTATCTTTCACATTGGTAACTGCCGATGAGAGCACACACTAGTTCACAAGTATAAAAACTAAAACAAAAAGCACAAACTCTGATATATTCTGCAAATATTAAGTACACTGTGTGTGTGATACCATCACCATTTTACGTGCTAAGATCTACATCTATGTTCCGTCGGGGTCATATTCGTCAGTTGATATCAGCTCATCTATCTCTTAAAGCTCTCTCGATCTGGTCCAAACTATTACCTGTTTCCCACTGTGTCCAACTCGCAACTGTCCCCAACTCAAAACTGTCTTCAATCATGGCAAATCCCAAACTGTTCCTAAATGTCGTAAATTGTCTCAAAATCCGTTGCTACTCCTTATAGTGTCCGCAAACTAACTCTAAATATATCTACATTTATGTCTTGTCTTTTGTTTGTTACACCTTGATTAACAATCGTATTTTAGCTTCCTTTGTGTACATTTGTAAACAACTTCCTATACTTTTGTTCTGCTGATAAACTTATTTCCTCTTTTTGTTATTTTTTTTTTACTCTTTTTTAATCCCTAAAAAAATGGAGAGGGGGGCGTCAACATTGTCACATAAGCTAATGTTTTTAATAACCGAACATTCGTTTTTTAAGAGTGCTGAGTCATAAACAGGGTCAGCTTGACATATATTTTTAGATATAAAAGTTTGATAAAATGAACTTTTCGAATAAATTACTGCATATGTCTAACTTCTGTTATTAATGTTAAAAGTGATGCTATATCATTTGTTTTGACAAAATTCTAACAAGACAAAAAACAAATTCAGGAAACCTCCAGAGTTCTGCTAATACCATTTTTTTTTTCAGATGTCTGATTGTTGATTCAATAAACCCTTTATCTTTAGAATAATTTAAACACCAAGTTAGTCAACAAACGCTGCTAGACTTACCAAACGAACACTTACTGATAGCTTGGTATAAATATGGATTTACAATCGATATTTATTATTTTGCGACTGTTTTGCCTGTAAGCTGATACGGGTTGGAAATAGAAATCCATTTTCTGACAACTAATTCAGGGCTGGAGACAAATTTGGCCATCTTTGAAGAAAACAACGCTGAAACTTTCTTTTCTGAATCAGACCCTTAATGTATATTTTCTTTAGATATTATCAGAAGTTTTTGAATTCATTTTTTTTATTCCGCTAGAAGCAAGATAAAAATAAAACAAAAAACGTGAACATCTAGAGTAATATTACTTAAAAATACCAATATTTAGTAGAACCGACGAGATGATGAAGCGGAACAATAGTGAAAGGGACGCAAAGAATTTAGAAGATGAAGCAAAAATAAAAAGATGGTCACAACTAAACAGAAACGCAATCAATAAGTAAACAAATGAGACGAATATAAACTTAAACGAATCGGAAGATCATATAAAAATATTATGTTTGGGTCAAAGGTTTTAGAAGATTATATTTTCAGCCACAAAATATTTATGAGAAATAGAGCATTATGATTCAATGTTTAACTGTATTTGACAATTAGATTTTTGAACTGATTATACATTTTATAGAACAACAATAATGGATGACGTTGTTTATTTAGTACAGCCAAGATACTTTTGCTAATGTATTATAGGCAAACACTGCGGCTTGCTTATATACTGTAGGGATAATGCTTTTACGAGGATATAGGCTACATTGTGGCTGATCCAGTCCACAGGTAACATTGTTACTAATACAGGCTGGGCCAACATTGGTTTTTATTCAGTCTAAGGGGCAACGTTGTTTTTTTTATTCTGTCTAAGGGGCAACATTAGTTTTTTGTGGTTTGTATTACTGTACACATAGATCCGAAAAAGTTGTCAAAAAACAAAACAAATATATAACAAATAAATGTTATCAAAGACAAGATAAGTTACTTTTCTACCAAACTTTATATATTTTTCGTGTTTTTAGTCAATGTAACCTGTTTATTCAGCCCCAGAATCATACAGTGTTTACCAATGTATTGGAAAATTTAAGATGGCGCCCTACTCTCTTTTTAACACAGTAAGTTTGGGAAAAGGTGTTATAAATAATAAACTAGACAAAATACTATTGAAAACCCACCGAATATATGTCAACCTATGTTACGGTAACATATATTGAGCGAGTTTCTAACAGTATTTTGTCGAGTTTTATATTTAAAGCACCTTTTCCCAAACTTACCGTGTTAACGAGAGAGTCGGGCGCCATTTTGAACTTTTCAATACATCGGTAAACACAGTATATTTTTCGAGCTGAATAAACATGTTGCATTAAATAAAAATACGAAAAATTATCAAGTTAGGTAGAAAAGTAACTTATCTTGCCTTTAATAACATTTATTTGTTATATATTTGTTTTTTTGACAACTTTTTCGAATCTATGTGTACAGTAATACAAACCCGTTTTTTTATTAATTCAGTCTAAGGGGTAACATTGTTTTTTTTTATTCAGATTAAGGGTCAACATCGTTCTTTTATTCAAATTAAGGGTCAACATCGTTTTTTATTATTCAAATTAAGGGTCAACATCGTTTTTTTATTCAAATTAAGGGTCAACATTGTTTTTTGTTGTTGTTTTTATTATTACCCTCCCTTCATCATTCTTATTTTCCTGTTTACATCCAACACTCCACAGCTCTCAAAAAAAAAAAAAAATATATATATATATATATATATATATATATATATATATTTATTTATTTATTTATTTATTTCATGTTGTGAATGCGTTTGTGAGAGACATTCCAACATGTGGTTACTATAAAAAAAGTTAAAACTCGATAAACATGTTACTATTTTATAATCGTACTAAACGTTTTAGCCAGTTAAAAACGGGAAAATGTTATAGGCTGTTGACTTAGAATGAATGCTTTATGCCAATTTGATCGGTGAATTTTTTTAAATTCGTGCTTATATTAGCATTAAATACTAATCTCTATTAATCTCCAACTGTACATTGAACGGACACCATAACACTTAGTTCGCTGCATAACAAAATTTCAACCAGATTGGCCCAGTAGTTTCCGAGAAAAAGTAGAACGGAAGGCTAAGAAATATAATATAGATTTCTAAGATTAACACTGAAGTATATTTTTATTTCTACTTTTCTTCTCGTATCGAACCCCTATTCAAATTGGTAAATCGACACAATATCTAAACTAATAGAATCTGATTTGTATGGGTCTTAGGAGTGCATGACTGGTCTAATGCATACTGTTTAAGACTATGGAATCGGCAATGCTGATTTAAAAATCCAGTCGAATCTGTTTTAATCATTTCTACATTAATATTATTGGGAAAGTCATAGGTCGGCAATTTTAATTCTAACTACGAATAAAACAGAAACCAGAAATGAATCATCTCTTACAGGCATTGCTCTTCAACAGTAAAGGTTGATGTGCTTTTAAAAGCCAAACTAAACCGTGTGTCCAATTGTTACCAGAATATGGTCAGCCAAGATTTGACACCGACTTATCCTAAAAGAACTGTCGGTCTTTCAAAAATATAAACTCATTTATTTGTTATCTCAACCAGAACCATTCCCACCCAACACACAGTTTGCCACATAGAAATATCTCAAAGTTGATACAATGATGTCTACCATCTTTGAATGTTCTAAAACCAACAAATATTAATGGATGAACACTCCAGCCACATCTTTTGCAATAGATTCTGTTGAAGTGGAATGTTATCAGACCCAAGTCTTGAGAAGTCTACAGAAAACCAAGCGGCTTACTCTTAAGGTTTTGTTATTCAGGGAACCAAATTAAAATGGTACCATTTTGGTGGCTGCTTTCTTATGCTAACCATTGTGTGAATACAAAGCTATTGTCATAGTTTGTATGGATAAGACATGGACATGAACAAAACAAAAAATAAACAATAAAATAAAAAGAGAGAATTAGAATGGCAAAAACAGAAAAAAAAACTTGTAACAAAAATATATAAATAAAAATATAAGTATGCTAATATGTAGAGAATTAAAAAAAATGACATGCGATGTTCATAGACTTTATTCTGAAAATGTTTACCTGCTATTAAAGAGAATATTTGTATTTTTACTTCTGTTTTTTTTTTGGAGGGTGGGGGGTCAGGAAGGTATGTCTCTTTGTGCTTTGTGCGCATTTCCTTTCTATCATCCTCTCTCTCTCTCTCTCTCTCTCTCTCTCTCATAATTATCTTGTTTCTTTACAACTCTCTTTTGACAAGTCTTAAAAGATTACACTCAACCTCGATGGATATTTGTCCAACCATACTTTGATGTAAAATGTGTTTTCGCATTTCTTTATTTACCTCCTACAGATAGGTTAGACACAAGGTCATGCGTTAGTTTAATGAAAGCGTTTCTCTGCAACGAACTGGATTCGAATTTCGAGGTTTTCTGCCCTCGTCATGAACTACTTAGCCACCGTCACTTTTTTTTTGTGTTTATAAAGAAAGCAGAAAATGAAACCAACAAAACCATTCAATCTGTATAATAACTGATTCTTATTACTTTTAAGCTCGAAAGCTACTTGACCGAACTGCACACAATTTAGCAGGAAACATCCTTGAGATACTGAGTACGCCATTAAGGATGGAAGTTTTACTACTACTATGACGACTAGTATTTATATACTTAAAGCCTCTATGCTGAGTATAATTACATTAAATTTATAAAAAGAACTTAGCACCGGGGGGGGGGGGGGCAAACACTAACAAATACTAATAATGATTAAGAACACCTCAAAGCTTCTGAGCGTTTTATAGCCGATGGGGATATATAATCGATCGGCACTAATCCTATTCGGGTTTAACTGGCTTCCTTCAAAGGGGGGAGTTTCATGGGAGTATGAAATTCACAAGCGGTCCTCAGTCGCATGAATATCCCTGTCAGGAGAGATGACAACGTTAGCTTTTTGCAACTTTTGCAGGGAGGTGTTGATGACCTTCTACATACAGCGCCTGGAATCCCAAAATTGGTCACCCATTTCAGGAATGACCCGGCTCAACGTTGCTTAACTTCGGTGATCTGATGGAAACTGGTGTGTCACCGTGATTATGCCATATGGGGGTAGTGTGTGTATATATATATATATATATATATATATATATATATATATATATATATATATATGCATATATACTAGCATTTCAGACCCGGTGTTTGGAGGTGTATGTTGAGCAAAAAAAAAAAGAAAAAAAAAAGCGGTCAATTTTTTTTTAAAATTTGACCCTTATTATGACCCCTTAACATTTAAGGTTTGGGCTCAAATCAAGTTATTAAGTTAGATCCATGTCCAAGGAACCTATATCTAAAATTTCAAGTGTTTAAACACAAAATTGTAGGAGGAGTTTGGTACAGTTCTGAAAGGTCAAATCGTTGAATTTTGACGCCTTAACATCCAAATTTCTGGCTAAAAACTGATCAAAGATTTTCCCTAATCTCAGTACCCTGTAGACTAAAAATTGACAGAGTTATTGCGTAGGGAAATCTACGCACACACACACACACACACACACACACACACACACACACACACACACACACACGTTCACTTTTATAGTTATACTAACATTTCAGCCGGCGTTGCCCGGGTTTTTGTATGTGTATGTTGAGCAAAAAAAAAAAAAAAAAGTGGAAGTAGGAAGGTAGACTCGAACCTGTACTGCAAAGGAGGAAAAGAACGGGAAAACCCTGACGTCTATGTTGTTACGACCACCGCCAAACCAGAAGTGACATTTTTTTAATTAAGGCTAGACAATCGAAAGAAGAGGATGACTTTAAAAAATATCGGCGAAAAAACCGACCCCCCTGTAGAAAAGTTCCAAGTTGAAGGTGATGATATTAATGTTTTTAGCCATTTTTTTTCGATATTTGTCGTATGAAATGTCGAACTTTCAAACGATACTGATATTGAGAAAACCCGCCGCTTCTATCGAAAGTGTTGGGCAGATATGCAAACATACATACATTTATATATTGGTAACTAAAAATTTTAGACCCAAACTGATGAAAAAGCTTGTCCTGTCTTTGAATACCCTTTATGTAAAATTTCAAATGTTTAGACCAGAAATTGTCTGAGTAATTTGGTAGAGAGCGCAGAGGTCAAATTTCTATTAACTCTGACCCCTATTAAGACCCCTTAACATTTATTGTTTTGGGCTCAAATCAAGTGACATTAAGTTAGATCCATGTCCAAGGAACCTATATCTAAAATTTCAAGTGTTCAGACCCAAAATTGTCGGAAGAGTTTGGTAGAGTTCTCAAAGGTCAAATTGTTGAACTTTGACCCCTTAACAGCCAAATGTCTGGCCGAAAACCGATCACATAGATTTTCCCAAATCTCAGTACACTGTATATCAAATTGCGAGTCTGTAGACTAAAAATCGACAGAGTTATTGCGTAGGGGAATGTACACAGACACACAGACAGATACACACGTTCACTTTTATAAATATACTAGCATTTCAGTGTGTGTGTGTGTGTGTGTGTGTGTGTGTGTGTGCGTGCGCGCAGAACGGTATTTGCCAATTTAAAACATCAATTTCAACTTTTCACCAGCCCAATATCACAAGTGCATTTGGGAAGTTTTATTCCTGCACAAACAAAAAGACTCAGTATATAAAATCAAGAGTAAGTTCTTTGATAGTACAGCGGCAAGTTCAAGATAAATGTTTCTGTTTAGAGCACAATTAAACCATTATACTTTTGCACTTTAAAATTTAATTGAATCCATTAAATTTTTACAAAATTCAAAGTAAATTCTCTACAGTGAAATGTAGATTACAATATATCGTAGACCAAGTTTCTGTGTTGAGGCATGTGAAGCTTCCTCCCGGTGCACCACGGTGGGTCTCCAACTAGAGCAGGCAATCAATCGATTTGATTGAAAAAATAGTTGATTTCCCCGCTTTTGGAGAAAATTTTTACACTTCCAATGAAGTGTAAGACATTCATTGATCCTTATTCGATTGCAGAAAACCATCGGGTCTCCCTGCTAGTTGGTTAATAAAAACAGTTAAAATTAAGTATAACAACAAAACAACACAATGACAAAAATACTTAATAATAATAATCTATCCCTCCATCATTGACGAATTTCTATATAACTTCAATTGAGGGTTGTATACACATGTATGCTAATCTGGTAAATATATATCTGGTCATATTGAAAGGATAACGCCAACCTTATATATATGAACTCACAGTCCAATCACCCCATCAATTATAACACATTTTCCTAGTTTTATTGAATGTGGGCCTATCAATAACTCGAACAATAAAACAGTATTTAAGAATCCAAGTAGTATTTAAAACACAGCCGTTAAAATAGTGTTCCTAAAAATATCGAGATTTAACGTGATTAGCAAGATACTAAAACTAAACTTTATTAATCTATTAAAAAACTAAAAACAATTCAGAAAACTCAATAACAGTAATGTAACCTAAAATATAGACTAAATACTTAATAGCTTAAAACATAAACACTGCCTTTTTTTACACAGGCATCACCACATTATCAAGGCCAATAGGCCACTCAAGGATAAGGGTTAAAAAGTGTACAGTAGAAATTGGACAATATAATAATCATTAGTAATGAAAATTTGTTAAATTTGATAACTTATATGGAACGGCTCATCAAGAACTTATTTACATTAGACTTGAACACAGCCATATTGTAGTCAGCCGGAAAGCAGGAAAACGAAAGACAATTCCACAGGCGTGCAGTTCTAAGAAAGAAGCTTTGTTCAGCGATATTATATATATATATATATATATATATATATATATATATTTTTTTTTTTTTCTTTTTTTGGCTAAGTAGTTATTTTCTTGTGGACAAAATAAACGAGTTATAGTTTTGCTTTCATTATTACTTTTCTTATTTCTGTTTGGGATATTACTATTAAGTAATTGCCGGAATAGAAATTTTAAAAAATTAATAATGATTACTATTAAGCTATCACCCAAATAGAAATAAGGAAATTAATAATGAAAATAAAAGTATAACGGACGAATTCGTCCATTTTGTCCACGATAAAATAATTACTTAGCATCGTTTAGCAAGGCATAATATTTGCAAAGAAAACCTTACAAACAATATCACGTAGAAGTAAGTTCCCTTGATTATTCAACCATAATCAACAATAATATCACATTAAATCACAATAAAAAAGACACACACACACACAGATTCAACACATTGACCGGTTACTGGGAGCTCAAAGAAAGCGGAAGCCAATAATCAACTGTAAAATATTATGAAGGATCAGTACATGTAAATATTTAGAATCTCGTAGATTCTATTTGAAGCTTTAGGGTAAAAAATTTTAAGCACCTTAAAACTTATTAAACTGACTCGAAACAGCAATCAACTGTAGACGAAGAATCATCCTTACATTATGATAACCATACATAATTAATGTAAAAATATAACGTAAAGGAAAACCAAATCAACATATACAAGAGGAACGAATAACAAAATTGATAAAAAATTATTTCAATCGCACACATCTTAAAATAATATTATCTGTTGATTTGACAGATTTAAAAAAGAGATGCAACACACTTAAAAGAATCAAAAGGTGTAAAGTTAAGCTGTACCAGATCTTTATTTGAGAGGAGCTCGGCAAAATGGAAAGTGTTCGACTGAACTTCAATCTATGGTCCCCCCTCGCCAAATTTTCACAAGAAACACCCGTCTAGCTGAAAACACTATCAATAATCACCCCGCACATTTTATCTGTGCTTAAACCTAAACGTAGATTCCATGAGCAAAGCTTCTTTCTTAGAACTGCACGCCTGTAGAACCGTCTTCCGTTTTCCTGCTTTCCAGCTGACTACGATATGATTGTCTTCAAGTCCAACGTAAACAAGTTCTTGATGAGCCGTTCCACTTAAGTTAACAAATTTACTGAATTTCCATTACTAACGATTACTATATTGTCCAATTGACCACCGTACACTCTTAACCCTTATCCTCGAGTGGTCTCTGGGCCTTGATAAGTGGTTATGCCTATGTAAAAAAAAAAAAACCCCAAAAAATGACCTGTGAGAGAACGATAAAAACGAATCTACTTGTTAAGTTTGACTGAACACTACTGTGGTATAAAAACAATAACAATCCGTAGACAAATCCTGATGCTTTTCTATTCAGATTAAACATAGACGGCTCTGTGCAACTTAACTGCCATAGATATATTTTCATATTACTAACATTTGTACATACTTAGGCATCATTCTTTCTTTTAAGCATACTTCGTTTAATAACATATACAATTCATATCTACTTATGTTCGTTTGGATCCTTTTAAATCTATTGTCTTGCTTCAAGCTAGAACTGACTGATGTAGTTGCCATAGTCACTGTTAATCCAAGTACTTTCCAATCAGTCTGGATTCGTCATCAGGTCTAGTTAACAGAACAAATTTTTGAATATTTATGGAAGTGTTTTTGTTTTGTTTTGTTTTTCTTTAAAAAACGTCGCCAAGTATTTCTCAATAGAAAAATTTGCTTGCACCTACGATGAAAATAAAACAAAAAGAAATGTGGCAAGCGATTGTTAATGAATGCAATTTTACAGGGTTGAACGATAAATTTCTTGCCCTAAAGAAAACATTACCGTTTGATTTTAAAACTTTTATTGAAAAAAACAAAACAATTCAGGTAACTTGATTATGTAGGAGAGCTGACATCTATTCAATGTAGCCGCCTCAATCACCCTCAATACAGGTCTGGAACTGAAAGCATGCCTTTTTCACAAGCGTCAGTGCGAGCTCAGTGATTACTTAGCGGATGGCGGTGATTAGACTGGCTTTGGTGTTGTGAAAGGTCAAGTTGGTGATGTTCTCGATGTATGACCAAACGAAGTTGTTCAGCGGCTTCATGTCGGAGTAGGAGGGGGTCTAGTGAAAGAAGAGTACAAATTGGTAGCACTCCTGAAGCCAAATTTATGTCTCTTTGGACTTGTGGGTATGATGTAGCACTCACTTGAAACAACACTAAAGACAATAACCGTGGCTGAAAACTTTGTTTTCATCACCCTGGTCACATCCCTGTTATTCGTGGTAATTCAGGGATGCATTTTGAGGGAGCTGGTAATGGTCCTGTAATCATAACTTTGATCGCTAGAGAGCATGAGTTGTACAGCGGCGCATCTCCGATCTCGTTCGGCGAATATTGTGTCACTTTCATTCGTGATAGAACGGTCCTATCGCTCTGGGAATTTGTACACAACTGCCCAACTAGTAGATGGTCTGCAACAAAAAAGAAAACCGGTCTTCATCAAACGGAAATGAAATCATGTCATCTTGAATTTTGAAATTTGTGAATTGAACTTTGGATTTTATATATATATATATATATGTGTGTGTGTGTGTGTGTGTGTGTGTGTGTGTGTGTTCTGAATATCATTGTGCATCAAACAAATGTAGTATAGTTGGTATTGTACTATTTATATTATATTATTGCCTATTCTGCTATAACTGGAAAAAAATTACTCTTCGAATATTTACAAGAAAACCATAAAAGTATATATTATTAGATTATCTGATTAGATAGAAGCTTGAGTAGGTACTGATTATCTATAAAACTTTCATGAAATATAAATTCATGCAATACGCCTGGTGATTTTCTTTGAAATAGAAATGCATACATTTTTGTGTGGCTTAAGATAAGTATATTTTCATACTACCCTTTCCCGCTTTCACACACACACACACACACACACACACACACACACACACATATATATATATATATATATATAGAGAGAGAGAGAGAGAGTTAGATATGAAGTTGTTTATGTTATGCAAGAGTCACATAGCCATAAATCAGCATTTAGAATGTCTGTTTCTGAAAACAGAGTAAAATCATCCGTTAGCGGATGTCTTAGCAAATGTATAATTATTCAAAATCTTAGATATTTGAAAAAAAAATTACAATATTTGGCGCTGTGCGGTAATTATGTTGGCGCCATGGCAATAAATTCAAATTGATAATGACTTTACTTTCAGAAAACAAGAATCTATAAAAAAAATAAGTTTGTTTTGACTTGTACACTTCAAACTAGATACTTTGTTTTAAAGCATCATACATCAAACTTGTACACATTTAAAGTCAATGAAGCAGATTTCGCTACAATATGATTTGTATTTTTTAACGTTTATTATGATTCTAGGACATTCAAATATTTGATTTGCATTGAATTTGATCTATTATATTGTGGTTTCCACATAGTATCGTATATTTCGGCGTATACGACGGCCCTTAAAGTTCAAAGATCATCTTTAAAAACCAATATTTAATAAATTACCAGGTGCTGCAATATCTAGTCTCGGCTAAAGAAACATGGTATCTTGATTTAGCAGTCGTCCTATACAACCGATATAGGATAAAATTATAAAATTTGCTCCAATTTTGTACCTTGTCATTACCTTGTGTTTACACTGTTAAAATATACAATTTTCCGATTTTGTATTCAGATATAGATATTAATAACACAGTATATTTAGACAGCTCAATAGTGTCATACTAGAGCTATAAATATTTATTTATAATATACAGCTCACTAGGAACAGGCACTCATTTTTATGCTCATCTCAAATAAAGTTAAGTTTTATTAGCTATACAGACGTCCAAATATTTCAGAACCTAACTGATATCTTTATATATAGTTTTTGCATATATGTTTTTTTATTATTATTCTTATAGCAGTGAGGGCACTCATCAGCACTAAATATTCACAAGAAAAAAACAAAAAACAAAATAATAAAAGCCACATCGATAATTCCTCTTGATAGCTTCCGATGTATTCACAATTTTAAAAAAATTTTTTTAATATGGAAGTCTAATTTTAATGGAACAGGTTGGCAGAGTTGTAGCACAAGTAAATAGAATAATGGAAAAAATGGAATATACTTGGTGATCGCTTTATTTATTTATTTTACATAGGCATAACCACTTATCAAGGCCAGGGACCACTCGATGATAAGGGTTGAGAGTGTACAGTAGTCAATTGGACAATATAGTAATCTTTAATAATGGAAATTCAGCAACTTAAGTGGAACGGCTCATCAAGAACTTGTTTACGTTGGACTTGAAGACAATCATATTGTAGTCAGCTGGAAAGCAGGAAAACAATTCCACAGGCGTGCAGTTCTAATAAAGAAGCTTTGTTCATGGAATCTACGTTTAGGTTTAGGTACAGATAAAGAGTGGGGGAAATTGTTGATAGTCTTTTCTGCTAGACGGATGTTTCTTGTGAAAGTTTGGCGAGGGGGGACCATAGATTGGAGCTCAGTCGAGCACTTGCCATGAAAATAACGATAAAGCAGAGACAAACGCGCAACATCTCTTATGTGAGATAGAGGTTTCAGGGAAGAGAAAAGGACATCTTATAAGCCGAAATATACGGTATATCCTTTGGACTTCTATATCTATACATTATTTTCTACAAATGACTCCCCCCCCCCCAGTTTTCAATCTATGTGACAACCAGCAAAATTATAGCTTGGTTATTACTGTTTATTTTGCCATAACATAAACAACTTCAAATCTACCTCTCTCTCTTTCCTCGAAGGCGAAGAGCCATTCTTTAAAACTTTATGGAGTAACAAAATTTTATCTGTATCCCTTTGATCGAACAATAACTTCTAATCTACTTTGCATTGATTTTACAAAAAAAATTTTTTTCAAATTTATATTAATGCTCTAACATATTGAGCTGTAGCATATTGAGCTCTGGTACATCGAACATGCTCATCTGGTTAGAATTATCCTATAAATATTAATTTTAATATTACTATTTATATTCTCTTTAAGTTTCCAAAATCATTCATTTTGTAAACTTCAAATTCTGAACTACGTATATAGAAGATCCTTTGTGTGTGAGTTCGTCCCCTGTAGACTCTGAAACGGCTGGGTCTGTTTTTTTAATTTCACACAAATATACTTCATGTGTCTGTAGGTGTTCTTAGATAGTTTTTTTTCTTATCGGAATGCCCCAGACAAATATCGATAATCGAAAAATACGATTAAAGAAAAACAGTTCGATTTTGACAAGCCTAAAATCAAAAGTTAATTTGAGAAATTTTATCACCACACAAACAGAAGGGTACTGAGTATAAAATCAACAGTAGGCTCTTTTATAAGATAGGGGTGCGTTGGAAATCAACGTTCCTGTTTAAAGTACAATTAAACCATGATACTGACTTTCGTATTTTAAACTTTAAGTCAAGCCATTATATATAAAAAAATAATTTTATAAAATCAACAGTAGTTTCTCTACAGTGCAATGTATTGTGAACCACATCACTGCATGTAAAGCTTCCTCCCGGAGCATTGCGGTTGACCTCTGACTAAAGACGGCAATCAATTTGATTGGATTGAAAAATGAACGATTTTACCGATTTCGATGACAATAAAAAGTATTAGAAGTTTGAAAACATTCGTTGATCCTTTTTCAATCCCAGGCAACATCGGGTCTCGCTGCTAGCATATTAGAATAATCTCCAATCCAAGGAAAGGGAAAATTAAGTCGCTGAACATAATTTTCGTACAGACATAAAAGCGGTACAGAAACTAAAATCAAAATATAATGGACCAAATCCAATGCCAATCTAAAACTTTATAACGTTGTACTTTTTTTAATAATCGATATTTATATATATCTTTTTTGCCTACACAACCCCTCTTTATTTGTGGATACAAATATGCTTTAAATAATCAGTCGAAACTGAACAAAATATATTGTATTGTGAGGAAGATGATGATTGTAGATAAAAAACAAACAAAAAACAACTGCGTTCGTACCATATTTTGAGGTTGAAAATCCGAAGTTTGAATGCGTTTTACTTTTCATCTTTTGTGTTTTGAAGTGTGAAATTCGTTGAATATGTTAATAATTATTATCTGTCAGATTAGCAAAAAAAAAAAAAAAAAAAAAAAAATATATATATATATATATATATATATATATATATATATATTTGATTATTTTTCCAGAAAACACTACTTTTAAATCTTTGAAAAATAAATTAATAATTTTCTTTTAGTGAGGTGAATATTACTAATACCATTAAATAGGAAATGCTTTGAAGAATCGATACCAAAAAAGAAAAAAAAGTGATTAATAAATGTGCATTTTGCTAACAATACGATAATTTCTCTCGGTAATTTCTTGTTTATTCATCTACGGTGGCCGAACCGTGATACTAGATTTAGGATATTTTTTCAACACATACGACATCTAGCTTCCCAAAATGGTCACCCATCTGGTACTGGCCAGCTCCATCGTTGCTTAACTTCGAGGGTTATGTAGGCAACAAATACACACACACATATATATATATATATATATATATATATATATCGCTTATGAAAAAAAGAATTAAACCCTTCACTTAATCGTCAAATCAAACGTTAAAAATACATGGCTAAATATAGTTTATTTAGTCCCTCTCCAGGCACCCATACTTACTTTTAAACTATCATTAAATTTTTTTTTAATTTCGCTACACAAATCTATAGAGTGATATATAAAGTTGGAATTATTTGAAATTCAGATACTTATAATAATTTTGCATATTCTTATAGAAAATCATCCTAAATCTTATTTAGACGAAAAAAATAATATTTGGTTCAAAAACCTTTAAAAATTTTTTTTTATTGTTTTAGCGATTGAGATAAAAATAGCTGTGAATGATGTGGTTTTGGAAAATTTTAAATTTAAAATTATACTAAAGATCGTAGAGAAATTCATATTATTCTCTCTTTCATATGATAAAATTCATGCTTTTATCTTTATAGAAAAAAATTGCTCAAGAATAATGGATTTTAATAGATTTTAATTCGAGGCTACAATCCTGTAGATGAGGAGTTGGCTGATGGTCCACTTGTGTTGTATGTTCGGTATTTTAGTCAACCATTTTTTACAGCACCCTTAAACTGAAACTTCTAAATAAAATGGCAGCTCAATAAAAAAAAATTACGATTAAACCAGGCTTAAACTCAAGCAAAACCAATTTGCCTTCTCTCTTGAGGCTTGCATTCACGATATCTGTGGGCTTAGAACTAATTTAGATGATGTAGAATCATTTCTCCTAGCAAACACCCCGCTTAACACTAAGTGAAACTAACCTACACTCCTCTAACTACTTTAACATGCCTGGTTATCTCTCACTTTGCTATAAGGACTCAGACAGATATATGCACGGACGTGGAGGCTATATTTAAAACACCCTCCTTGTCTAGAGAAACAAAACTAGTATCATACAACCAGGCCTTTTTGTGCTTTAGACTAAACATGCATAATAGCATTAGCTACTTATATTTTCTTTACCCCTCTCCCTTGACCCAGGACTGTACCTTAATAAACAAAGTTTCCGACAGCATAGATACAGCACTCTTCCATGATACTAGCGCACAAGTATATGTATTTGGTGACGTCAATATCCACCACAGTAATTGGCTTGGATTCCTTACTTATACAGACACAGCTGGAAGCGTAACGCATAGCTTCTCTATATCTCATTGCCTATCACAGACGGTTACGTTCTGACACGTTTCACAGATCAACAAGATTAACATGCCTCACTTCTAGATCTTTGCTGGATTTTTTTACCGTGTCTACTATTCACTCATAGACTAGCAGTCAATTTGGCTCTGAGAATGGAACATCCAAGTTTTTATATAAAGCAGCTTTTTGGCGTTCAGTGTGATCGATTATAGTTCAAGTGTGTATGATATTGAGCACTACCTACTCAATCCAACAGACATCCCATGCTTAATTTTGCTACTGACTTTCCTCTGAGGAGATGAGCCTATATCGAAAATCCATGGATTAAGGAAATTACTTTGAATATTGTATTCTTTGTTCAAATAATAAATTTTTGCTTAGAAAAATTCTATTTTTCTGAATGGAATTTAAATATAAAAAACACTTTGAATATATATATATATATATATATATATATATATATATATATATATATATATATATATATGATATAAAGCGGAACGTCTGTGTGTGTGGTCACGAATAGGCTCCTATATGGTTGACTATTAAAAAAAAAAAATGATTACATATAATGATAGAAGATGCATCGAGGATCAGGTATGGGTATGTTTGATCTGGCAGAATGGTGGTTCATAAAAATTGTGGGGTCTGCGTCACGCCTGGCCCCCAAAGTATGGAAATAAAAAATGAAAAAAGAAACGTTTACAAAGGTTTTTGATATAGATGTACATAAGAATACTTTGATAAGTATGTTTCGACTTAAATAGAGATGGTATAATAAAATTGTGGAGTCTGCGTTCGCGCCTGTACTCCATGGAAATATGGCATAAACTTTAACAAAGAATTTTCCGATCTATTTGCGTAAGTATACTTTGATAATTATGTTTCAGTTTGAAGAAATATGGTATAATAAAATTATTGGGTGTTCATTCGCGCCTGACCACCATAGAATGTAAATATGTCACAAATTTTAACAAGGTTTTTTAAAAGGGGTGAGGGTCCACAACAACACCTTTACTTTAATCTTAATTCACGTTAGCTTTTATTTATTTTTTTTTTAGTTGAATAATATTGTGTCGAATAAATTCACCTCATAAATTCACGTTCTTATTAAAGTGAAAGCCCCCCCAAAAGTTGGAACTTTAGGCAATTCTCGACACAAATTTTACATAACTGTTTTTTTCCTTCTCCACTTGTACGTGGCACTCTTTCGAAAATAGATAAATAGATAAATAATAAAAAATAAGAACGTTACTTGTTATCGTGTCAAAAGAAGGGAAAAAATCCTGCTCACGTGATTATGTGTCTTTTTAAAAACATTTACATAACCTTTTTATTTTTATTTATATATCTGTTTAAGCTTCTTCTATTAGTGTACTAGAAGAAAATCAGTTGATTACAACCCTTTCTGCGTGTTATTTACATTACAATAGTACAGCCCTGAACCCGAGGGCGCAATACTACATCGTTCAATACTGTAAAACTGAAACGAAGCTGTTCTGCTTGAAAAGGACGCCATTTTCTTCTTATTCATATTTATATCGATTCTTTGCTTTAAAAAACTAAAGTAATTACGTGTTTACTTTTTTAATATCCCATTTTGCTGTTTCGAATTATTTTACTAAAGTAAGTTAATCTTCATTATTTTTCAAAACTGTTTTTGTTTCTTTGTTTTTTTTATATTTCGTCGATATTATTTTGTAAGGGTATTTAGCAGAAAAGCCAACAAACAACTACCCGAAAAAATAAATATACAAGAAATAAATGTTACCATAGTCAATAAAAGTTCAGTTCATGTTTTTTTATTGTTTTGAAATAGTTTTTAATGCACTTTACTTCAAATAATGTCAGCGAACCGAAATTAAAACGGAATTTGAGGCGATAACTACTTAAATGAATTTTTATATAAACTACACATGCCATAATCGAATATTCCTCAAACACAAAATAACGGAAAACATTAAAATATGTTTATAAATATTCCTTACGTTTACGGAACTCTCTTAAATTGTTAGCACAGAATGCTCAAGTGCCCCTCCTTCAAATTGAAAAGGGGGCTCTCCATTTCAAAGTCGCTGCCATTTTGATTTATTTTTAAACCGGTTCGTGAATTAAAAAAAATTACAAACTACTTAAAAATACAAACCACTGAACTTTTCTACCATAAAAGTAACTTTTATTGACTATGGTAACATTTATTTCTTGTATATTTATATTATTATATATATACCATTTTCTCTTTGTAAGGAAACGTCATTTTTGACTACGAATGGAAACAAAGTTGATATAAAAAATATATTTTCGCGAAAATTATCTTTACTTTCATCAAATTTTGCTTAGGGTAAAATTTTTGATTATCAGAACCTATCTCTTTACAAACCCTCCTTTTCATAACTTATCATACTTTAATCACAGTCCATTTTCTGTAGGCTGTTTTTGAACCCAGTCAACGACGGGTACTTCTGCTAGTATATATATATATATATATATATATATATATATATATATATATATAGATAGATATATAGATAGATAGATAGATATAGTAAGATATGAAAATATATATGGCAATTAAGCTACACAGAATATTCCGAGTTTCATTCGTCAAGCCTGACGAATTCTCACGAAAATGAAACGCGAAATATTCTGTGTAGTTTAATTGCCATTTATATATATATATATATATATATATATATATATATATATATATAACTTACTACCTAGTTCTACCTTTGTATTGAACATTGAAGTAAATACTGAAAATTTATGCATAAAATTATATCTTCGTATATTAATTTATTTGATTAAATGAAGTAGTCATACACACACACACAAACACACACACACATATAAGTTTTTTTTAAATAATAAATGGAGTCATATCAAGTCGGGAACAATCACTACATAGAAAATAATTTATAAAACGTTATAAAACAGGGAACGCCATATCTGCATGTAATTGCTGAACAAAAACTAAATATATTGACAAAATGTAGGTATGTTTTGTTTAGAGCTCTTTAAACAATTGTAATTAATGAGAGAGTTCTTTTTGCCTAGAGAATGACGGTCTCAATATTGTCACACACAAGGCCTATATTTCATCAATATATTTAGTTTTTGTTCCGCAATTACACGCAGATATGATGTCCCTTGACGGTTCCACTAATAATAGTGGCGATAGCGTTTTATTTTTTCTTCAACTTTTATAGACAGTGAAACTCCGGGATACGACAATAAAAATTATTCACAAAATACAGTACAGTATATAATACACATGTATATAAGCAAATAACATTATAAATTACACCGTAAGGCGGGGCAAATAATCTAACCAAGGGCCAGAAAAACATCGTATTCCACGTCGTAACCTAAAAAAAATCATATCCTAGAGCCATCGTATCCCGGGGTTCTACTATTGTCTCTTTCCCTCTTTCAACTTTATTTAAAACGTCATTGGCTGAAAATGAGTCGGTCGAAAGGTACCTCGAATGTCATCTTTTTATTCGAATAGTTTATGTACTATTTAATAACGCTTTATAATTTTTTTTTCTTCTTCTTTATCCTACTCTTTCTATGTATTGATTGTCCTGAACACTTGATATTACTCCATTTATTTTTAAAACCCTAGTAAAATCTTGTACCACAAAAATCTTTTTAAACATATATATAATTATTATAGTAAATAATTATGCCAGCCCCTTTAAGAAACTCGTTTCTTATTGTTGAGCACTTTCACTTGAAATAAAAGTCGGCCAATTTAGCTCTTATGTGCAGATCATCATATAATGATTAGATCACTCTGACAGACGTTAAAAAAACATTTAAAATAATGTTAAAATTCAACAGCATTTCTCGCGGTTAACGGTAACCGAGTGGTTAGGTCCTTGCTAATGAAGCCAGGGATGGTTTCTGTCGCCGTGTTCGAATCTACCCTTGTGTTAATCGTGACACACTGCACTGATGATTCCTGAAAGGATGAAACACTAGTGTCTGTAGGTATTTAATAATTATTATGGAAATGGTTGTATATATATATATATATATATAATTATATTTTTTTACTATAATAATTAAATACCTACAGACACTAGTGTTTCATCCTTTCGGGATTCTTCAGTGCAGGGTGTCACGATTACTACCAGTCGAACGATTCGAACCCCGCGACACGAGACATCTCTGGCTCGATTAGCGGAGGCCGTATCCATTCGGCTACTATTAACCGTGTGAAATACCGTTGAATTTTAAACATTTTAATTTAAATGTTCATTACGTCAGACAGACAGTGATCAAATATATATATATATATATATATATATATATATATATATATATATATATATATATATTTCCGGAAAAGGAAACATTGGATAAAGCTATAGAATATAAGAAAAATAAATGACCGCACGACGTAAGATGAATTGAATTCTACAGAGAAAAATAATGGCAATCTCATTGTTTGATATTGTTTTAAAGTCAATTAATTTGGTTCTATCAATTTTTAAAATGATTTCTACTTTCGATTTTTTTCGATTCTGCGTTTTGTTTTCTTAAAATGTACCTCCAGCTTTTTCCCTCTCCATTTTCTTTCGCTCGAATCATCTTTTTTGTTTGTTTATTCATGCGCAGGTGTATCAGCAAAAATAGCGTTTTATCTTGAATCAAATAAAATAGAAATTTATGCAGACATTATTTGCTTTTAGAGTTATAAAACTCAACCACGGTTGGTTGAGTGCAGTCGGCAGGAATTATTCTTTATCTAAAGGAAACAGCATTAGCAAATATAATAATTTTTCACACAAAGGAACAGTTCGTTACATTAAATAAAATAATAATGATAAAGCATTTGTGCTCCCTCAACGTAAGTACTCTCGACTAACTTGACAAGCAGTAAAATCCCATGGCTTCACTGTAAAGGCCCCTATAGATGCCAAAAAGACTTTTACTCTAATAGTTTCTTCCTTCGAACTACTAAACTTCGGAATCCTTCCCTGCCCTATGCTTCTATAACTGTACTAACAAGTTGAAGTTTAAATGCAATGCGAAGAGATATCTCGCTTCTCAACTCCCTACATATGTAACCCAAGCGCGGACGCGTGTATGAAAATGCTGAATTGTGTACTAAGTATATCATGGCAACGAAAAACAAAAAAGACTATAGAAAGAACGTGTGTACAGACAGGCGAGAATGTTCAAGAGAACTGAGATCAGAGAGAAAAAAGCACATTAGAGAAGACGAGCATATTAGACACGTGAATAACGTCACAGTCGTACAGAGAAGTAACGCGTGACAGAAGAATAAGGAATAAAGGTCTTTTCTTAAAATCTGAAAAAGGAGTTGAAGTTCTTTCCTATTCTTTGTCTCCTTAGCGACTGAGTCTACCACGTGTTGGGTCCCCTTCAACGTTACACATAGTGCCTTTGAAAAATATCATCGCAAATAGTAACCCCTTACGTTTAAGTGGCAATATGCCTAGTTTGGGTGAATCAGAGTTTTTTTTAAAAAAGTGAAATTCTAATTAAAAAAAAAAACATGGGGAAATGTGTGCATGATGGAAGTTAATTAATAACCTTTGTTAGTTAATTATGAAGTAAATAAAGAAAACGCACTTTTCTTTTTTAAATGACTTTATATGGGAATGTATATCAACTCCAAGTTGACAAAAGGATATAAATCAATTAACACTTAACATTTTCTTAGCCTTTTACACATAATCGTAGAAAGACACGTCCTATTTATTCACCTGGCTACAAACGAAGAGAAAGGACCCATCACGTACACGCGTTTTTATATGCAGTCAAAGAGCAGATAACTCCAAGTTATGCAACGCTGACCTGGTAGCACTTTATGTCCTTACAGGTATTACCACTCTGGGTCAAAGTGAACCTGGGCACAACTCTACATTCTCCACAGCCCCCAAATGGGGCCTCACTACTGGATGTCTTTCAAAGGCATACAAATTACAACCTGAAATAGCTCCTACTCTTATAAAGCTGATTAATCATTGCTCAAAGGGGGACTGCTTTCCATCTTCTTAAAAGACTTCACTGGTATACCCGGTATTTAAAAATTTTGAAGATCACTCCTCTATATTCCAGTATGAACAGTTCAGTTTTCTCTGTGTCATAATAAAGTTGTTTGAATTGGTAATGAATTAGAATGTTGGCAGCGACCTCAGTGAAAACAATTTCCGTAGTGACAAACAATATGGATTTCGCTCTGCAAGATCTTCAACTGACGTGTTGAATAGCAGAGGTTATATATAAAGAGCATGTATAATGTATGTACGTTTATTAATAACCTTTGTTAGTTAATTATAGAGTAAACAAAAAACGTATCTTCCTTCTTTAAATAATGTTCATACTGGAAGTTATATCAAAGACAAGTTGACAAAAAGAAACAAATAAAATTACACTTAACATTTTCTTAGCCTTTTACATACAGGTTTCGAAAGACACGGCCTTTTATTTATATGGCTACAAACGGAGAGAAAAAACACACATCACACACGCGTTTATAATATATATATATATATATATATATATATATATATATATATATATATATATATATATATATATATATATATAATTTAAAGGAGATTAGAACAATAGTCTAAAGAGCTAAGTGTATTTAAATGTAATAGTGAAATTACTAGTTTAATTAAAATACAGGAAATACTCGTTGTAATTTAGATATATAATAAGCTCGATAGTTAAATGTCCTAGAGCTAATTCAATATTAAGTAATGTGATTTATAATTTAAAAATTTAAAAAAAAATTTTAAATTTAAAAATCAAATTTTAATTAAATTAAAAATCAGTTTCATAAGAAGGAACAACAACAAAGTCAATTATCTGTACGATCGTTTCGGAAATCCGTGCTTTTTATTTGTGGTATATATGAAGTCACGTAGAACAATTATACATAGTTTTTTTGGTAAGCACGGTCTCCTCATCAGCAAATTTAGGAGGATTTCTATTGAATTTAAAAGACACCAAAAATAAACCTAGCATTAAAAGTAAGGCAGATGAATCTGAAAAATTGAAATAAAAGGTTTGGATTTAAAGTTTATAAGAAAATTAGTATAGGTTAGAGATAGAAATGAGTAGAAAAAATATATATTTTTTGAATTTACATAATAAATTTGATTTAAAAATATATAGAGATAGTTACCTTTTAGTTTTTCTTTTTTTGAAATCAGGAACTGTGTTTAAAGTAGTCATTTAGATGTTTGCTATAGCTTTTTATTTTATTGAATGATGAATTTTAAAAGGGCGACGGTCGTGCAGTAAATTGTTTCCGTTAGCGTATTTTGATTTAAAGACGCTACAGTTAATATATATAGAGAGAATATTTATTTTGCAAGTTTTTAAGGGGAGATGATTGTCATGTGTTATTGGCTTTATTTATTATTTGATTTACGGGTCTAAGGGCGGTAATTGGTCTAACTTAATTTATTAAAAAAAAAAAAATTGTAATCTATTTTTACTAATGAGTAATTTTTAATGATTTAAGGTGGTTTATATTTATTAAATTTAAACCAACGTTTATGATTACATGTAAGAAGCTCGTGTCTTGAATTTATTAGTTTGGTTGTGCTTTTTATATCTTCATATTTTAAAATTTTTAGGGTTTCTTTTGTACATAGTGTACAAAATTTATCTCCTGGTTTATATGATTTGCAAGTCTCAATTATTTGCCATTTTAAGTTGAAAGAAATATTGCTATTTTTTAGTCGCCAAATATAGTTGGATAGAGTAGTTTGGTTTGATAGAGAGTTATTTTTAAAAGAATGTTTGTGCGTTGAAATTCTATGTTTTATTGGGCCAGATGTGGAACCAATATATATTACCTCTTGATTATTATGATTATTTTCCGTTAGAATTTATATATATTTAGTAATGTGATTGATAATTTAAAAATCAAATTATAATTAAATTATAAATCCGTTTCATAAAAAGGAACAACAATAAAATCAAATAATGCGAATAATTGATTTTGTTGTTGTTCCTTCTTATGAAACGGATTTTTAATTTAATTATAATTTGATTTTTAAATTATCAATCACATTACTAAATATTAAATTAGCTCTAGGATATTTACCTATCGAGCTTATTATATATCTAAATTACAACGAGCAGTTTTTCTTTCATGTATTTTAATTAAACTAGTAATTTCACTATTACATTAAAATACACTCTGCTCTTTAGACTATTGTTCTAATCTCCTTTAAATTATATATATATATATATATATATATATATATACACAATCAAGGACAGACCACTCTAACTTACACAATGCCAATGCACATATTATCACAAATCAGACAAGGAGAGGCAACTCCGCACATGGTTCAAAGGATCAAAACTCATGACCAGAGTGTGACAGAACCGCCAATTTGTATACCACGAGACTATTACAGTTCATTTTCTGTTTTAGTCTCAAGACGAATCAAAATTGTTTAAAATAGAAATAACTGAATTGGTATTTAATTGGAAAATATTTTATTGTGATAAAACAAGAATATCAGCAAATGATTTTATGGTGATGAAACAAGAATATCAGCAAATGATTTTATTGTGATGAAACAAGAATATCAGCAAATGATTTCATGGTGATGAAACAAGAATATCAGCAAATGATTTTATGGTGATGAAACAAGAATATCAGCAAATGATTTTATGGTGATGAAACAAGAATATCAGCAAATGATTTTATTGTGATGAAACAAGAATATCAGCAAATGATTTTATTGTGATGAAACAAGAATATCAGCAAATGATTTCATGGTGATGAAACAAGAATATCAGCAAATGATTTTATGGTGATGAAACAAGAATATCAGCAAATGATTTTATGGTGATGAAACAAGAATATCAGCAAATGATTTTATTGTGATGAAACAAGAATATCAGCAAATGATTTCATGGTGATGAAACAAGAATATCAGCAAATGATTTTATGGTGATGAAACAAGAATATCAGCAAATGATTTTATGGTGATGAAACAAGAATATCAGCAAATGATTTTATTGTGATGAAACAAGAATATACGCAAATGATTTTATTGTGATGAAACTAGAATATCAGCAAATGATTTCATGGTGATGAAACAAGAATATCAGCAAATGATTTTATGATGATGAAACAAGAATATCAGCAAATGATTTTATCGTGATGAAACAAGAATATCAGCAAATGATTTTATGGTGATGAAACAAGAATATCAGCAAATGATTTTATAGTGATGAAACAAGAATATCAGCAAATGATTTTATAGTGATGAAACAAGAATATCAGCTAATGATTTCATGTTGATAAAACAAGAATATCAGCAAATCATTTTATTGTGATGAAACAAGAATATCAGCAAATGATTTTATGGTGATGAAACAAGAATATCAGCAAATGATTTTATTGTGATGAAACAAGAATATCAGCAAATGATTTTATAGTGATGAAACAAGAATATCAGCAAATGGTTTTATAGTGATGAAACAAGAATATACGCAAATGATTTTATATGATGAAACAAGAATATCAGCAAATGATTTCATGGTGATGAAACAAGAATATCAGCAAATGATTTTATGTTGATGAAACAAGAATATCAGCAAATGATTTTATGTTGATGAAACAAGAATATCAGCAAATGATTTTATTGTGATGAAACAAGAATATCAGCAAATGATTTTATTGTGATGAAACAAGAATATCAGCAAATGGTTTTATAGTGATGAAACAAGAATATACGCAAATGATTTTATATGATGAAACAAGAATATCAGCAAATGATTTCATGGTGATGAAACAAAAATATCAGCAAATGATTTTATGTTGATGAAACAAGAATATCAGCAAATGATTTTATGTTGATGAAACAAGAATATCAGCAAATGATTTCATGGTGATGAAACAAGAATATACGCAAATGATTTTATTGTGATGAAACAAGAATATCAGCAAATGATTTTATGTTGATGAAACAAGAATATACGCAAATGATTTTATTGTGATGAAACAAGAATATCAGCAAATGATTTTATTGTGATGAAACAAGAATATCAGCAAATGATTTTATAGTTCGGAAACAAGAATATCAGCAAATGATTTTATTGTGATGAAACAAGAATATACGCAAATGATTTTATAGTGATGAAACAAGAATATCAGCAAATGATTTTATAGTGATGAAACAAGAATATCAGCAAATGATTTTATGGTGATGAAACAAGAATATCAGCAAATGATTTTATAGTGATGAAACAAGAATATACGCAAATGATTTTATTGTGATGAAACAAGAATATCAGCAAATTATTTTATTGTGATGAAACAAGAATATCAGCAAATGATTTTATGGTGATGAAACAAGAATATCAGCAAATGATTTTATAGTGATGAAACAAGAATATACGCAAATGATTTTATAGTGATGAAACAAGAATATCAACAAATTATTTTATGGTGATGAAGCAAGAATATCAGCAAATGATTTTATGGTGATGAAACAAGAATATCAGCAAATGATTTTATGGGGTATGAAACAAGAATATCAGCAAATGATTTTATTGTGATGAAACAAGAATATCAGCAAATGATTTTATAGTGATGAAAAAAGAATATCAGCAAATGATTTTATAGTGATGAAACAAGAATATCAGCAAATGATTTTATGTTGATAAAACAAGAATATCAGCAAATGATTTTATGGTGATGAAACAAGAATATCAGCAAATGATTTTATTGTGATGAAACAAGAATATCAGCAAATGATTTTATGGTGATGAAACAAGAATATACGCAAATGATTTTATTGTGATGAAACAAGAATATCAGCAAATGATTTCATGGTGATGAAACAAGAATATCAGCAAATGATTTTATGGTGATGAAACAAGAATATCAGCAAAGGATTTTATAGTGATGAAACAAGAATATCAGCAAATGATTTTATATGATGAAACAAGAATATACGCAAATGATTTTATAGTGATGTAACCAGAATATCAGCAAATGATTTTATTGTGATGAAACAAGAATATCAGAAAATGATTTTATTGTGATGAAACAAGAATATCAGCAAATGATTTTATGTTGATGAAACAAGAATATCAGCAAATGATTTTATTGTGATGAAACAGGAATATCAGCAAATGATTTTATTGTGACTAAACAAGAATATCAGCAAATGATTTTATTGTAATGAAACAAGAATATACGCAAATGATTTTATTGTGATGAAACAAGAATATCAGCAAATGATTTTATTGTGATGAAACAAGAATATCAGCAAATGATTTTATAGTGATGAAACAAGAATATCATCAAATGATTTTATGGTGATGAAACAAGAATATCAGCAAATGATTTTATAGTGATGAAACAAGAATATCAGCAAATGATTTTATTGTGATGAAACAAGAATATACGCAAATGATTTTATAGTGATGAAACAAGAATATACGCAAATGATTTTATTGTGATGAAACAAGAATATACGCAAATGATTTTATAGTGATGTAACCAGAATATCAGCAAATGATTTTATTGTGATGAAACAAGAATATACGCAAATGATTTTATTGTGATGAAACAAGAATATCAGCAAATGATTTTATAGTGATGTAACCAGAATATCAGCAAATGATTTTATTGTGATGAAACAAGAATATCAGCAAATGATTTTATAGTGATGTAACCAGAATATCAGCAAATGATTTTATTGTGATGAAACAAGAATATAAGCAAATGATTTTACGTTGATGTAACCAGAATATCAGCAAATGATTTTATTGTGATGAAACAAGAATATCAGCAAATGATTTTATGGTGATGAAACAAGAATATCAGCAAATGATTTTACGTTGATGTAACCAGAATATCAGCAAATGATTTTATTGTGATGAAACAAGAATATCAGCAAATGATTTTATGGTGATGAAACAAAAATATCAGCAAATGATTTTATGTTGATGAAACAAGAATATCAGCAAATGATTTCATTGTGATGAAACAAGAATATCAGCAAATGATTTTATTGTGATGAAACAAGAATATCAGCAAATGATTTTATTGTGATGAAACAAGAATATCAGCAAATGATTTTATTGTGATGAAACAAGAATATCAGCAAATGATTTTATTGTGATGAAACAAGAATATCAGTAAATGATTTTATAGTGATGAAACAAGAATATCAGCAAATGATTTTATTGTGATGAAACAAGAATATACGCAAATGATTTTATAGTGATGAAACAAGAATATCAGCAAATGATTTTATAGTGATGTAACCAGAAATACAGCAAATGATTTTATTGTGATGAAACAAGAATATTAGCAAATGATTTTATTGTGATGAAACAAGAATATCAGCAAATGATTTTATGTTGATGAAACAAGAATATCAGCAAATGATTTTATTGTGATGAAACAAGAATATCAGCAAATGATTTTATTGTGATGAAACAAGAATATCAGCAAATGATTTTATGGTGATGAAACAAGAATATCAGCAAATGATTTTATGTTGATAAAACAAGAATATCAGCAAATGATTTTATTGTGATTAAACAAGAATATCAGCAAATGATTTTATGTTGATAAAACAAGAATATCAGCAAATAATTTTATTGTGATGAAACAAGAATATCAGCAAATGATTTTATTGTGATGAAACAAGAATATCAGCAAATGATTTTATGGTGATGAAACAAGAATATCAGCAAATGATTTGAAAAATGTTGTTACCAAACTCATATTACATCCATTTGAAACGTCATTAACTATTTCCGATCCAAGTGAGAGTCAAACTGTACGATTTAAGAATACAGTAATACTTGGAGATATGAATTTAATTTGCTCCATGACCGCCAGCGTATTTCGAAAAAATCGTATCTCCAAATAATTATTCCGATTTGAATTAAAAGAAACAGATTTAATCTGTTCCAAGGGCAAGAGATTTATCCCAAACAAGCTCAAATTATGATCAAATCACACTCAACAATCGCTAAAGAAAGGTAAATACAATAGTAGTTACACTGAACTTGATACGTAATAATAAATATTAATAAGATAGAGCTGTAATCATCACCTAGGCGAGTGCTTGTGTGCGGGATGCATGCAAGGAAAAAGAAAAGAGAGAGAAGCAAGGATACCACACACACACACACACACACACACACACACACGATATGGTAATTAAAAAGGGGCAAGATTATACATAATTAAAAACGTTGAATGAACTTACTAAATGCTTAATATTTAAATCTTAATATAACAGAAAAAATGAATAAAAAAAAGCATAGATTAAAATTAGAACCAATTTATCATGGAGACAGGGATGAGGGGCTAACGAAGGGAAGCTAGGAGGAGAGAAAGAGGGATGAAACAGCATAGCATATTCTACAATACGCATTTGCAAAAACACCTTTTTTTGTATTTTTTGGCTTTTAATTTGTTTTTGTTTTACGTTGCATGATGTTTGAAATCGTATCTGAAAATTGTTGTATCTTAGGGCGTTAATATAGATACAAAGTATAGTCGGACAAGAAAAATCGTATCAGTGCATTTATATCTCAAGTATTGCATTCGGATCTCGTATATCTGTTTAAATTTTGAATTTTTTAAATTGATCCTTTTCTTATTAGCATGTCTTTGTTTCTGTAGAATAAATGCCATTAACCACCCCCATAAGTGATCGAACTTAGTACATAGCATTAGATCTGACTCATTATTAGGCTGACAATCTTTTCATCTCATTAACCTCTTTCTTTGGCTGTGATAATTGATGACAAAATACTAAAAAATATGGTTCGCCACTGTTGCTGTATCAGTTGTCTCTCAATCCCCTTTTCCGTATTTCTCGTTTTATCCTCAATCCATCTCTTCATCAATTCCAACCTCTTTCCTCTTATTCCCTCCATCTCCAATCTGTTCCATCAATTTCAACTACTATTTCCCTTTCTCTCGATACCCACTTTTTTCTCCCCCCCTTATCTCATCTCCTCTCTCAGTTCAATTTTACCATTTTATTTCTATACCAACCTCCTTCTGTCTATCTCCACTTGTCTCTCTTCCTTCATCTTGACTGGTCTCCTTTATCCATCTATTCACTTCTTTATCTTTTATTTTTTACTTACGTTTACCTCTTCGACGTAAGGGGCAACTATTTGGAACCATGCCTAGGAAAGATTAACAAGATGTTGGTTTATGTTACATTTAAACTTCTGCATATCAGTACAGCCAGGGATTTCCAAAATCTAGCTGTTCGAGGAAAAAACTATTAGAGTAGAAAGCTTGCTGACATTCAGAGATTTCAATAGTGAAGTGGTGAGATTTTGTTGCTAAACGGGTTATTTGGAGATATTACGTCGAGGGGGCACAAGAGCAATGAGTTCATCAGAGCACATTTCATTAAGATATCTGTAAAACAGATACGAAGATGCAACATTGCAGCGATGGGACAGAGGTTGGAGCTTAGTTGACAAAGTGGGACCTATTAGATTGAAAGCTCGTTTTATGGATCCTATGAAAGAGGGAGAGGCCAGTGGCAGATGCACTAGCCCAGATGTGGCAACAATACTCCATGCATGGGAAAATGGTGACCTTGTAGAGGTGTTGGATATTCTCACGTGTGAGTAGTCTTTTGGCTCGATAGAGTGAACCGACCGTATTTGCAGCAGCCTTTGCAATGTCCTCAATGTATTTGTTCTAGCTCATCTTTCACAAACTTCTTTCCTCTCTCTATCCACATTCATCTTTCACTCTCTCCCGTCTGTCCATTTATGCTATCTTTACACTCTTTCCATTCATTAAAATTGGTCTGCCCTTATTCCATCCAAAATCCTCACACTCTTTATTCCAACTTTTCTCCTTTCTCTCCTGACTTTTCTCTCTCCCTTTTGTCCCTTTTTGTTTTGTGTTTATTTTCTGCCTATTCTACCCATTTCCGGACTCTTTATGCATCGCAATTATTCTCCTTTCCATTTCAATATTTCTCTACATCTACATACACTCTCTCTCTCTCTCTCTCTCTCCCTTTTCTGTTTATTCTTCCCTTTCTCTTTCTATTCATGCAAACTCGTCTTCCCCTTTTCCGTGCGATTCTCTCTATTTCTCTACTCTTACCCCAATCAATACTTGTAGCTATATCTCTCTCTCTACATCCACCATAATCTCTATTCCCCTCTTTCTATTCTCATTTCTTCCATTTACTCTTCCGTACAAGATTTATGATTTTTTTTTTCTAGTTTCACTTTCCAACTTCCTCGCCATTAACGACATAGAAATGCCGAAAATATATTTCTACTTCAAGAATTGTTACATAGGAGAAAAATAAACGATTTTTAGATTTCATTATAAAATGAAAACCTAAAATATTTTGTCAATGACAAGAAATTGTTTATATCTACAAAAAAAAAAAAAAAATGAAAATAAAATAAAAAAAATAAAATTCAATTTTCATTAATTAAAGATTTCAAACAGAAAAGGAATAAAAGCTCCGATTGTGTAGTTTTCACAAAAATGTCAGAAAAATATTTTGGTGAATAAAACGAATTTTCCTTTTTTGAAATTCTTTTTTTTTTTTCATCCCTCAGAATGCATAAATCATGAAAGATTCATAAAACCTGGTTTGAGATTTTATTGAAAATCTGCGTTACTGTAGAAATTGAACTTTAAGTATCTTATAGAATATCAATTGACTTATAACGGTTCTGTCACATTATTGTCAAGCACACATTCTCCAACGTTTTTTTTATTTCCATATGGATGCTTGGTCTGTAGCAGTAACGAACTATTTCTTTGTATAGAGAGTAATTATGGTGTGCTGATTTCAGCCATCGTTTAATGTCACTATATAATTGAAAATTAAATAAATGATGAACATCTTCCTGACCAATTTCTTCAGAGAAGTTGCCCTCTATAACTTTGTCGCCTATCACGGTAGCCCTTTACTCGTCAATGGCATTATACCTTGTTTGGATAAACAAATCAGCAATAAGCATTATTAAGCGTACATTATATATCCTCTCCTATTATATAAAAAGAACGTTGTGTGTTTCTGTATCTGCGATTTCGTTCCCTATGGACTCGAAAACGACTGGGTCGATTTTTATGAAATTTCACACGAAGATAGGTTTTGTATTGGAATGTCTTCGATAAATATCAATAATCGATAATTGTAATATCCGAAAAGAAAGAAAGGACAGGCGATATTGGTCAAAGTTAACACCTTACACAAACTAACATCACGAGTGCATTTGACAAGTTTTATTACCGCACAAGCCGAAAGGTCAAATATATAAAATCAATAATAGGTTCTTTTATATGACAGAGGCACGTTAGAAATTAATGTTTCTGAATAAAGCACAATTGCACAATGATAATCTTAAACTTTATTGCAAGCCATTATATATGAAAATAATTTTATGATATAGACAGTAGTCTCTACAGTGCAATGTAAAATACAATATGTTGTGAACTATGTCACTGCGAGGAGGCATGTGAAGTTTCTACTCGATGCATCCCGATTAGAGCAGGCAAGCAATCGATTTGATTGAAAAATGGGCTATTTCATCAATTTCGATGACAATAAAAATATGGGAGTGTGAAACATTCGTTGATCATCATACAATCCCGGGCAACGTCGGCTCATCCTGCTCGTATATATAAAGTAAACAATAATATGTTAATTTCTAATGACCAAGCCTTTATTCATTTTTCTTCCCGGAATTTAAAAAAAAAAAACAGTCTAACTTGACTGTTTTGCACTCAAACAAGATTATAAAAAGAAACACTTAAAAAAAAGAACAAAATAAATAAATAAATAAATAAAAGAAAACATTTTCCCTACATCTTTTATAGAACCCGGCGGCCCTCAAAGGAAACGAGAATGTTAATCAATCAGTAATATTAGATTTATGATTAAGAGTCAAAATACCAGGAAAAGGTCTGCAGGTGCTTTTATATTATAATAACGAAAAAATATTGAATTTGAAGTAAAACAAATGGTACCTACATACTTGTCATGTCGCAAATAATAACATATTAAAAACTTACAGAAAATAATAATGTAGAAAAATAATTATTTATGAAAAACTGTCCTGATAAAAACAGTTTGAAAAGGTGAGATGCTGCTGGATCGAACATATTGGGTCACGTGACGGTAACAAAAGGGAAAATAGCTCTTTTGAAAGCAGACAGAATTTGCTCACAAAACAAAAATAAACATTACATGTATACATAATTTGTAAATTAACATTACATATATACATAATTTGTAAATAAAAAAAAATTGTTTTGATAGTTTAAAATTGTATTTTTTATAAGAAAATAATTGATCGGATTTATGAAAAATTGAAAACTTAATTGCCCCACCTGTTAACTCTCCAATTCAAATCGGTAGATTTTGAAACCAAATCGCTAGATTTTATAAATGTCTTTTTTGATGAATAATTATTTTTCTACCTTATCATTTTCCGGAATTTTTCTGAAATGTTAATGTTTGCCACCTGAGAATTATGTAGGCACCATTTGTTTTACTTGAAACTCAATATTATTTTTCTTAATTGTAATATAGAAGCACCTGTCTAAGCCGATATCTCTAGAAACTGATTCATCGTCAATTTCGCTTAAACTGGAGAAGATATGCTTTTCCAATCAAATTGCTGGAAATTAGGGCATATAGCAAATTCAATAATATTACAGTAATTCAACCCAAAATTAAACAAGTGCTGTTCTAGCAGTGTCAGAAATTTCGTGAAAATAGTGAATAATTCCACCCCATCTTTCCAAGCTTATAACTCCTCGAAAAATGTAATTCAAGCCCTAATTTTTTTTTCAATTAAAGGAGTAAGGACCAAGGTTTTATTTAAAAAAAAAAACAAAACAAAACAATGTGTTTTTTTTTTTTTAAAAAAGGTTTTAAACTTCGGACTTTACAGGTAAATTTCTAAAAAACTGATTTTTTCTTTTGTTTTAAATTTGAATATATTATTTATTGACCTTTTCTCTTCAATTTGTGATATATAAAACTATTAAACATAAATTAATTATTTACTTTTTAATAGACATTTCAAAATGAGAGGCGTAAATTATTCGACCCCCTATCTTTCTAAGCTTATAACTCCTCGAAAAATGTAATTCAAGCCCTAATTTTTTTTTCAATTAAAGGAGCAGGGACCAAGGTTTCATTAAAAAAAAAAAAAAAAAAGACAAAAAGAAAAAATGTGTTCTTATAAAATAAGGTTTTAAACTTCGGACTTTACAGGTAAATTTCTAAAAAACTGATTTTTTTTTTGTTTTAAATTTGAATATATTATTTATTGACCTTTTCTCTTCAATTTGTGATATATAAACCTATTAAACATAAATTAATTATTTACTTTTTAAGAGAAAGTTGAAAATGGGGGGGGGGGCGTGAAAATGGGGGGGGGGCGTGAAAATGGGGGGGCGTGAATTTAAAAAAAACGTTTGTCTAAAATATTATATTCGGTTTATTGGAAAGAACATAAAATTTCACATTGACCCTGAAAATATCGTAAAAATAGAATCAATAGAAAAATTTTGATAGATTTTTAAAATTTAAAAATATTGAGTTTAAAAATTGAAAAATATTGAGTTCGGAAAATTCATTACTGTTTTAAAAAAAAATAAAAATATTTTTATTACTTTTAAAACAACTGTAATAGTTTATTTTGGAAGTATAATCCATAAAGAAAATAAATAACCCACTTTTAACAGAGAAATTACGAGATTTTTATATTGTATTCGCAGTTTCGTGTTAGGGGTGTCAAAAATTCCTACAAAAATTCTGATACTGCTAGTGCTGTTCTACTGTATCATCTTAAGTATAAAGTTTCTACCATCCTTTCCTCACATGACAACTGAAGCCTGTTTGTTTTTATTATTTTGCAAATTTATTAAGTTGAATGGAAAAAGATTTTAACCTAAATCATTGAAAATGATTCATTCTCAGAGAAGATCTTCACTATTCTTGAAAACTGGAATTGGAACAATATCTCTCAGTCTATATGGATGGATAGACAAGGCATCCTGGTTGAATATCACTTAAACCTGCTCAAAATATTTAGATAATAATAGAGGTAAACAAAATAAATATTTTCAATCGAATTCAATGATTTTGATATTTTATCCTGATAGCCTTTTCATTAGTTACTTACCCTCCCACTCCTAGCTACCACCCATAACACCGGGAAGAAATTTACTTGAATAACATTTTTCTATATACATAGTTGTACTACTATTACACTCGGTCGCTTCTGATTTACAGTTGACTCGAAACAAAGAGGGGGGCGAACCAAAGAAATGTGACTTCATGTTTTTTTTTTTGTTTTTTTTACTTATTTCTGATGTTCAATCGATTAGTTTCTCATTTTTTTTTTAAATTTTCTTATTTTGTTCTATCTGGGAATGCTACATCCTACCGAATGCCAGACATTCACCCACTAAAACCTTGATATTTCATTATCTTTTCATTCATTCTAACCAAGAGATATTTTTGAAGATTCTGACCGTTCCTTTAAGAGCAATTATTCGTATCTCTCTTACACCTGGTTCACCGGGTATATTTGCCAGTTAGTTTTTGAAATTCTTTTTCACGAGTCTGATTGCTCCTGTAATTATTGGAATGATGTGGGGATCTTCCTAAGATTCCAGTTTATTCTTTATGCCGTACATAAGACCTTGGTATATTATTATCTTTTCCCTCTCACCTCGGTTTAACCTAGTACCATTGGGGACATTAATTTCTTAGATTGCTTTTTTCCTTCTAGTTCTATATCACCATGTCAAGTTTAATAGCTACATTTTCTATGTACGTAGCTGCAGGAATTGCATAGTCATGTTGGATGGTGAAGGACTTATTTCCTACTGTTCTTTCTGGTCAATGTTCACAGAACATGCTGCTGCATTCGATTGGGATAGGTTGTGGGAGTTCAAATCTCATCCGGGGCGAAAATATTTATTCTGATTTTGTTTCAAAATAAATTAGACTAATTGCAATACTGTTTAGTTATGTTTTTCTATAATCTTCGTCATCTGAGGAAATTAGGAACCCGGGTGATGTTTGGTAGCTCTTCTAGTGTGTGTGTGTATATATATATATATATATATATATATATATATATATATATATATATATATATACATACACTAGCAAAAGTACCAGTCGTTGACTGGGTTCAAAAACAGCCTACAGCAAATGGACTCTGATTTATGAAAGTATGATAGGTTATGAAAAGGAAGGGTTGTAAAGAGATAGCTTCGAATTTGGGGTTATCAAAACGATAGGAAAATATGATGAAAGTAAAAATAAAATAGATAAACCCCATAATTTATTATACCATACCTGTTCACACTGAAACACTTATCACAATATTCTGTGGATATACATTAAAAAACCTTGTTAAACTTTGTGACATATTTCCATTCTATGGAGGTCAGGCGCGAACGTACACCCCATAATTTTATTATACCATATTTCTTCAAACTGAAACATAATTATCAAAGTTTACTTACGCAGATAGATATGAAAAGTCTTTATTAAAGTTTGTGCCTATTTCTATTCTATGGAGGCCAGGCGCGAACGCAGATCCCACAATTTTATTATACCATCCCTTATAAAAGTATTCTTATACACATCTATATAAAAAACACTTGTAAACGTTTTTTTTATTATTATGTACATCTATATCAAAAACATTTGTAAACGTTTTTTTTTTAATTTTTAAATTTTTTTTATTTTCATACTTTGTGGACCAGGCGCGAACGCAGACCCCACAATTTTAATGAACCACCGTTCTGCCAGATCAAGCATACCCATTCCTGTGTCTCGATACATCTTCTATCATTATATGTGATCAGTTTTCTATAATAGTCAACCATATAGGAGCCTTTTCGTGACTAGACACACACACACATTCAGCTTTATATTATAGATATAGACGCACATGATTAACCAAATGCCTTAAGATGATAGAGAGACGGAACAATTGTCTGAGAGGAAGAGCCTCCAGACATTGTAGCATCCTTCACACACGTTTAGAAAACAAACCAATGAAAACATCACAATAGGTTTCACTGCATGGAACAAGCAATTATTTTCTTCTGGTTGAAATTCCGTTTTCCAATATCTTCGTCATTTCAAGCTTGTAACCGATGACAGGCTGTCTTCATTTTCCTCTTTTCAAACTATTTTTGTTGACAGCAGCAGCGGTGGCAAGGTCAAGCAAAATAAACACTGTCCAATTTTAACAAATTTCAGAAATCAGTTAAAAAAAAACTTTCGAAAAGACTAGACGACATGTGACCTGTTAGGTCAAACACTAATTGCTTATTGTAATTAGTGACTAGTGTTGGATGAGCATTCCAAGTGAAAGTTTAATCTTTTTCTACTAGAATGAAATAATTTATTTACAAATACCTGAAAATCTCTTATCATGAAATGATCAGAATATAAATATTATAAAATATTACAATAAATTAACAATATACATACAACGTAAGTAAGCCAGTCGACTTTAGTCAAAGGCGACCCAAAGGCTCCTTTTTCATTGGCTACTATGATGTAGAGAAAAGCGCCAGTTTTTCCCAGGAGAATAGAAAGTGGATTTTGTGTATACTTTCAGCAGCTCTGTAACTCTCTTCTCTTATTTTGTCCTTTAGCTCTCACAATCCATGAGTGATATTTCTAACAAAGAGGAAAGAATTGCTGTTTTCTAGGTCAGATTCTATACCATCTTCCATCTAACACTTATCGTTGACAAGTTTTTGTCCTTGAAGTAGTATTTTTAGCTCCTTACATCAAGTGGCATCAGGCCTTGTCTAGAGCGATTTCCACTATTATGTTAAATATAGATAATGAATGTTTCCCCACATTATTATCCAAATCTAATTCTTTCTGAAAACAAATCCCAATTGTTTGTTACAGACTTTTGCGGCATTGGGTCAAACTTCACGATTACGACACGTCAACAATTCTAGTGATTTGATAAAAAACTAAACCGAATGACCTTTGTTGATCTTGTTCTCGTGCCTCTTGGCCATGTCCTTGAGTGGCTTGTGTCCCACCATTCATCGCATCTGGAAACTAAAGCAATAGCAGTCGCAAGCTTCTATTCTTTACTGGACAACTGAGTTTTATTCAATCACGAGCAGAGTGATCTGACGTTGCCCGGGATTGAATGATGATCAATGAATGTTTCACACTCCCATATTTTTATTGTCATCGAAATCGGTGAAATCGCCCATTTTTCAATCAAATCGATTGTCTGCTCTAGTTGGGAACCCACTACGTTGCACCGGGAGGAAGCTTCACATGCCTCTTGCAATGACTTAGTTCATAATATATTGTAGTCTACATTGCACTTGTGATGTTCCATCTTTAATGTTTTTTTCTCGATTATCGAGTTTCAATAATTTATGTATGTATTCCGGTACAATACCTATTTCCTAGACACATAAGGTACATTTGTGTGAAATTAAAAAAAAAAAATCGGGCCAGTCGTTTTCGAGTCCGTAGGGAACGAACTTACAGACACACAGATAAAGTTCCTTTTAAATAATAGTAGAGATTATGAATTCATTACAGTCACCGTCGCGTCATCGATTCTCATTACATTACGAGGGGGGGGCGTCTTTATTTTGCTATGATCTTTCTATTTACTTTCCTCCCCACGAGGGCCGAGTTAGACACAATGTCGGATAAAATTCAGCTCCCCAAAAAGGGGCACTCAAGACAGGAACAAAAATAAAAATTGCCTTAATCTAGAAGGATTTCTCTTCCACTTATTGAGGACAGAAAATGTGAAGTGTAGTATCAGAACAGATACTACACTTTACTCCTAAACAAAAAGCCATTCTTAGTCGCCATTTACTTCTATCTTGTCGTCTCTATGAGAACTCTGTCCGATTCATGTTCTCTGGGATCCAGAGAGACTTTTTGGATCTACTCTCTCCGACACCCAGAATAAAGCTCCTTTAAGATTACGTTCAACCCCCCCCCCAAGTTGCATTCCACGAATCGTTCTGTGACGATATCATTCCACATCAACGACTGCTTTTCCTGTTGGGCCCATCTCTAATACTGCTATGACATTTTTGATAAACAATCAACTTCTGTGCTAATAACTTCTAATCTAAAAAAAACAAAAACAAAAGAAAAACAAGAAAAAACAATGAGCTCCAAATCTCAATTCTATATATTGCACTGCAACTGCCAGTCCGTCCATGCTTGGCTTATCATACAACATTGGAGACGGAACGGGTGTTAACAAGTACTACCTCCAGTCGGAAATAGTTGGTGCAGAATTAAAACTGTCCGCATTTTAGGTTTTGCCACGCACCATTTCAATGTTTTAGGGGGTAACTGGTAGCACTTTAGAACGTGCTTAATTGAAAAAGAACAGTTTTCGTTCTGAAAGTCATTTAGAGTTTAATCTATGCACATTACTTTGTTGACTGTTATATAATCTATTTTTAAAAATACCTGCAGTGGCTATATAAATATGGAAAATGTAGTTGATGCCAATGTGGAAGGTAAAAACAGAAATGATAAGAGAGAATTGACAAATTCAAGACGAACAGCAATTCTGCAAGCGTTAGTACAAAGGTCTAAAGGGCACATTCTAGAACGAGGTGCAATCAAAGTTGTTGCCACAAAATTTGGTACAGGAAGAAATAATGTAGGCAGAATTTGGTCACGAGCACTAAACAGTTCGTCCCATATATCGGTGCCAATGGATTCTTTGAGCCGTAAGTCTCTCTGTGGCCGAAAAAAGAAGGACTATAGTTCACAGTTGGCAAAAATAAACACCATTCCCTTGAGAAAAATAACCACCTTGAGGTCTACTGCTCAAACATGTGGAATACCTAAGACAACGTTGATTGCAAGGATGAAAAATGACGAAATTCGGGCACATTCAAATGCTGTAAAACCGCTTCTCACGATAGAAAACATGAAATGTCGCGTTGATTTTTGCCGTTCGCAGTTGGATTTAAATCGAGGAACTTTTAGAGAAATGTTTGATGTCATACATATTGATGAGAAATGGTTTTACATGACGCAAAATGCAAGAACATTTTATTTAGGCAAAGACGAACATGACCCTTTAAGAACCACTAAGAGCAAGGGTTTCATTACAAAGGTAATGTTTCTTGCTGCCGTGGCCATTGGGATCCGCATCGCAAATGTTAGTTTGACGGGAAGATTGGAATTTGGCCATTTGTCAAACAAGAGGCGGCTAAACGTAACAGCAGAAACAGGTATGCTGGAACAATGGTAACTAAAGTCATGGATACAATCACGAAAATTCAGATTCGTGAATTCCTTGTTGAAAAGATCCTTGTTTCCACATGGAACAAATGGCCAAGTGGATCCATTGAACAACGAATCATAATTCAACAAGACAATGCTAAGCCACACGTACATCTAACGGACCCGGTGTTCAAACAAGAATCGGAGAGATTAGGGCTAAACATTGAACTGGTTAACCAGTCTGCAAACAGTCCGGATCTGAACGTGCTTGACCTAGGTTACTTCAATACAATCTAATCCATTCAACACCAAAAGGCTCAAAAGAATATTGATGAATTAATTGAAGCAGTTGAAACCAGCTTTCAAGAATTAGAAAAATCAAAGTTGAACAACATTTTCCTGACATTGCAGGAGACAATGGAACAAATAATTTTGGCTGATGGTGGCAACAATTACAGGCGTCAGTATATGTCAAAAGCACAGCTAAAAAAAAAAGGAAAACTTCCGTCTTCAATTTTGATATCAGAAGAATTGAAAAGTAAATTAACACAATTGAATAAATAGTTAGATGTTTTAGCTTTTTGCATTATTTTTTTGTATATTTATTTAATCATACATTGTAAGAATGTACGTACAATCAATTGCCAATTTAATTAAGTATAATTATTTGGTTAACCTGTATTTTCTTTCAAAAGTACTGCCTTATAAAACTTGAAACTTGTATGCACCAAGTATTTCCGACCAAACTGAAAATTTTTGTGCACCAACTATTTCCGACCGGAGGTAGTATTTGTTTATATTGGATTTTAAGATAATTATGTTATAATCAGCAGTGAAGCATTCTTTTATTGCTTCAAAGTATTACGACATCTGAATTCTTGTAGTAATAATAAACATAGATAAGTTTATAAAGATAGACATGAAACTACAACTGATCAAGAAGATGGGGAAATAAGAAAAGCCTCTGAAAAAATATCCTGAGCAACTTTGTCAACATTTTCTGGTAGAAGTAATAAAAAAAAACCCTTCTCAATAAAATGAAAAGCCTAAGAAAGTGCAGTTCTTAGCACTGAACAAAACTAGCCCTAACTACAACAAACCAGGGTCAGCTCATAGCACAGCAGCTTACCCTCCTCAGAATTAAGTGACAAGGTATGAAACCATCGAACTGTGATTCCCAATGGAAAACAGTTTTCTGATATACTCAGACATGTCTATGCGATCGACATCCAAAGGTTTAATTAGTTGCACATAGCTTCACAAAACGAACTCTCATTAATTAACTATTCGTTCTGTTTTTAAAGAATGGATGAGAGTTCTTAAGTTAGTAAATGTAAAACAGTTGAGGTAGCATGGCCAGTTCACAGGGGAAGGTCAAGGCAAATATGACAAGAGTTGATAAAAATGGATGGGGGAAAGAAGAATAAATAAAAACCTGGACAGTTTCAGTTTGGATGTCAATTTTTGAAAGCCATTCAACAGATACCAGCATGTATTATGGACGTTAAACATATGATGATGATGATGATGATGACGCTTATTAATCGATAATTGATATTATTTGACTTACAATACTCAGAATACAATTGTGAATTACTTTAAACTTCTACCGTGTTATGGCTGACAGAAGGATAGCATGTTACAGCCGTAGATTAAATAATTCCGTGCAGGTTCCACAGTTCGACAAGAAACACAAAATGCCAGACGTTACATTGACCGAAATATTGTGAAAAAGACACTCAAGATGAGATCAGTGGTCCAAATAATACATTTATACATGATTTCATTTTTAGAAGTACAATCTTATCATTACATATATGCAAAATGTATACATTTTTTTTCAATTTTGACCCATTTTTGATCCCTTAAAAACTATTTTAACTGGTTAAAGATTCATAAAAGAACAGCCCGTAAAAAAATCCAATTATTTGAGGCCCCTAGCACCGCTCTGCAACTTTTAGTTAAGTTTTGGAGGAGATTTGAGTTTGAAAATATGGAGACAGAAAGGCAGACACATAGCCTTTTATATATATATATATATATATATATATATATATGTGTGTGTGTGTGTGTGTGTGTGTGTACCGCGCTGAGTTCTAGAAGTTTCCAGGTTTGTATTTAATTCACTGAGCAGAAGAACTGATGTAAGAACCTGCTATCTACTGCATGATCTGTCTTGTGGCAGTCATTTTCACCGACAAAAATTAGCAGTAATACCAATAAGTGTGATTGGTTCTACACAAAGCCTTCACCACTATAAACAAATCATCTGTGGATTTCCAAACAACTTAGTTGTTGTGGTGGAATCTCATGTGTCGACATCGATGGGATAGTCCATTTATGTGTGTGTGTGTGTTACTGTATTTTTTTTATATATCGGCCAAAAGTTATGAAAATAACATTCAGGTTGAAAACAGTAATCCGGGATCTTTTGCCTATGAATTTACTTCCAGTGTTTGTTTTCTATCTCCAGTTTCCTTAATTTTTATGAGCAACGTCGAGACACTGGCCTTGCTAGTAATAATATATCACATGTCCTGTCAATCACTAGTTAAATTTTTTAAAGAAAAACTCGTAGAAGAATAAATGGCCAGACTGATTGAGTTTTTGAATTGCCGCCAACTGTTGTTTCCATTTTTAGAAGGGACAAAGAAATGATGAGTAATTCGAGTTAAGAAGAAGAAAAAAAATGTTCTTGGAAACGAAAAGAAACGTTAATGGAAATTGATAGCGGACGCGGTAGAAGGGAAACAACAATAGACAATGATAGAAAAAGAAAGCAGTAAAAAGTTGTGAAAAAGTGTTTGCAGGAAGATAATCTTTGTTGGGAAAGTGGTAATAAAAAGAAACCTGGCTTCATGAGGAATTCATGTTCATCAGATATTATGCGATTCAACTCTATCGAACAAACATCAGGCATGACTAAGTCTTTGAGAAAGATGCAAACTTCAGTTTGAAAATGACATCTATATATATATATATATATATATATATATATATATATATATGTATACTAAATGCGAGTCGAAACCTTGTGAGAATTAATCCAAAGTGAAAACAATAATTACAATAAGAAAAATAATATAAATCATCATCTAAAAAGTTCCGAAACATAAAATACAAAAGTGTTTGCTGTTTATAGATATACAGGATTAAAAACAATGTGGTATGATTCACTATCAGTTGGAATGGATCTAGCCAATGTAGCTCATCGTACTACTGCAGGATTTGATCAAACGAAGTATTTGAACTCCTTGTCCCCTTCAAACTGTTGACTTATTGAAAGTAGTTTAGTTCGAAGCTGAACGAACTTGGCCTTCGGGACAAGATCAAAGTGTAGTATCTGTTCCGGCAGATACTGCACTTAAGATAATTTGTACCAGTCAATGGAGGGGAAACCCTCTATACTGGGACAATTATTATTTTTGGTAACCAGAGTGACCCCTTTTAGGGGAGCTGGTTTTTACCTCACATTAAAAACGGCCTTGTGCCTAATTTGCTCAGTGGGGGAGCAAATAAATACCATCTGTTCTCTGATACATACACAGCGATAGGCAGTGTTGTTCTGGCGACACATTCTCGTGGCCGGCGAGCTTGTTGGGTAGCGTTCTGTCCGCACCCCCACTTGGTCTGTCTTTCTCTGCTCTCCTCCCTCACGGGGGGATCCGAGCTGATAATTTACGCCCTTCCCGCGAGGGAGGGTCGGAAACACTTTCTCTCTTCCCTCCACTAACTTCCCACTCCCTCTCTCAGTTCTATCTCCCCTCTTGCCGCCTTTGGCGCCAAAGTCGGCTCCCAATTTGGACGCCGACTCCACGTCACTCATTTTGGTGAATTTATACAGGGAAGAGAGAGCTTTTTTCAAAAATGGACACCCCCAGCCCGGGGACCACCAATACAGATACCCCCAGCCAGGAGGCTACCACAAGAAAAACTGCTCCCCAAGAGGACGGCTCCCCAACAGGGGAAGCAAAAAGCAACGGGGCATACCGCCCGGACACTAAACCAAAGGACGCCCCTCAGAAGGGAGAAAACTCACCAGCAGCTCCCCAAGAGGGCGACTCCCCACAAAGGGGAGGAAATACAATGTTGGACGGGGCATCCCGTTCCGACAACAAAAATCAAGAGGCAGTAGCCCCAAAGGACGATAAGGGAGACAGTGCTCCCCAAGAGGGCGACTCCCCACAAAGGGGAGAAAAAACAATGTTGGACAGGGCATCCCGCTCTGACAACAAAAATCAAGAGGCAGTAGCCCCAAAGGACGATAAGAGAGACAGTGCTCCCCAGGAGGGCTACTGCCCCAAAAGGGGAGCAAATCAAGAAAACGAGGGGGCATACAGCCTAAACCTCCCCAAAACAAAAGGGGCAAAAGCTCCCAAGGACAATAAAGAGGACAATGCTCCCCAGGAGGCCGACACCCCAAAAAGGGAAGTATTTCCTGGAAGAAGTATAGAGCAGGGAGAGTCGGTCCCAAAGGAAAGCGGAAAGGAAAATGCGCCTCAAAATAGCAACCCTTCCGCCAAGGAACAGCAAAAACAATCCAACCTCACCAAAGATCCAACACCAACAAGAGGGTCGGCATGGGGGAAGACTGTAGAGCAGCAACTGTCCCCTCAAGAGTATAGAGACTTGTACTTGACCAAGTACAGACAATACATAGAGGGGGCAGAAATTAACCCAGTGCCAGGCGCTTGGGAGGCAATCAGAGACAGAGTGCTCTCCCTCATCATCTCGGATATGCCGGAAAACCGCCTCCTAGGGATGAAAAAGGAAGACATGGCAGGGCTCCTACACAAGCTAAACATCCCGGTATTATACCTGTACCAGAGGAGCTACGCCATGTGGGACATCCTCCTACCCACCAAGGAAGATGCGGAGAGACTCTCCCTACAGGAAATTAAGTATGGGAGAACAAAACTAAAGCCCGAATACCAGGGCAGGACAAGGACCCGGGTGCAGGTATTCAATGTACCTATGCAAATATCAGCAGAAATCCTGGGATCCTTCTTCACACAGTTCGGCGAGGTGGAAAAAATAACCCCAGTGCGGTCGAAAACCGGCATGCACTTGGGCAGCTACACTGTGGCCATGAGGCTAAAGAAAGAAGGCTTCCAGGCGATACCAGCACAGCTGACATTTAAGGAGGCAACTATGACAGTAGTAGTGGAGGGGCGTCGTCCGCACTGCTGGTTCTGCCAAAAACAGGGTCACATGGCCAAGAGCTGCCCTCAAAGGTCAACTCCTACTCAAGTGACACTAAAGGCGGTCCCAACCCCTGAGACAGCACCAGTGTCCAAACAGGCTGTCACAACTCCTGCAACCAGAGCACCAACCCCAGCACCGAGGAAACCCAAAACTGTGCAGGAGGCCAAAGGGGAGGAATGGATCACGGTAATGAGGCGGAAACGGAAGCCCACAATCCCATCTGCCACCGTCCCACAACCAACCCAACAACCGAGGCAGCAACAACAACAGCAGCCTCCACAACAGCCGCAGCAACAGCCATGGCAGCAGACACAGCAGCAGCAGCCAAACCAGCCGTTGAACCAGCCGCAGCAACAACATCAGCTGCCGCGGCCAATTCCACAACCAATGCCACGAAAACAGCAGCAACAACAAAAACAGCAGCAGCAGCAACAGCCAGAACAGCAGCAACAAAAACGGCTGCAGCAACCAGAAAAGCAACAGCATCAACCGGAGAAACAACAATTAGAGGAGCAGCAACAACCAACGGTCCCCACACCAATTGAGACGGGGATCAAGCGAAGAAAACACTGCTCCTCTGAGGATGAATCTGCTAGTGAGAGGGAGAGGAACTCAACCTCACCACTCCCCGGTTCATTCAAAAGAATAAAAAAGAAAAGGAAAGGGGAAGAAAAGGCAGCCCCCACTCCCTGTGAGCATACACCACCTTTAACAACAACACAACCCACTTCTACCCCCATACCACATACTGCACCAACACTAGACACCGCACTAACACCAACACCAACATCAGACACTGCACCAACACCAGACACTGCACCAACACCAACACCAGACACCGCACCAACACCAACACCAGACATCACACCAACACCAGACACCGCACCAACACCAACACCAGACACCGCACAGACACTCGTCCCCACACCAATGCAAATTGAGCCGCCATCCCAGAAAGAAAAGAATGAACCCGGAAGGGGGAGAGACCCTTCAGATTCTCCCACTTACGGACTCACTCCAACAGGGACTCTCGCCCTCGAAACGAGAGAGGAACTTTGTTCTGTAGACCCCCTGTCTGTGGCAATGGGCGTACCACACCGGCAGAGAAAAAATTTAAAACCTCTGCTGGACTGCCAACAGATGGGGGGAAAAGACGTTAATGTCCCCTCTAACTTCCCGGACGCCCCACGGCTAACAACTTTCGTCCGGCTTCCTGAGGCCTGCAAAACCAACGTGTGGACAATGCTGGAAGCCGCTGAAGGGGCTGGTCCGGGAATTGAACTGATTAGGAAAAATGACCCTTCCCTTGAGGAACTCGCAAAACAATGCAAGGGAAGGGTCCCAGTGTTGGTCCATCCGTCACTCTATAGGGCCCTTAAATTGACTTACCCTTTGGATGTCGGCGGCATTGTGAGAGAAGGTCAGGACATGAAAAACCTGACCACCTTGAGCATTGCACACAACGTCGGTGTCCTTTCCCCGGCTGACTTCGGAGCTGAGTGTAACACACCTTAAGGTAGGTACCATGGCTTTGAATTTGGCTAGTCTGAATGCGAGGGGCTTGAGATCATCGGGCCGGGCGGCTCGCCTCCGGCACGACCTCTTGTCCCTGGGAGTGGATGTCGCTGCGATTCAGGAGACGCATTTCGTTTCCTCTGTGGACTGTCAGGTGCTGGCCCGAGACTTTGAGGTTTTCTCAGCATATGGCAGCCCGCGAGGGAAGGGAGTTTCCGTGCTGGTTAAACGTACCCTGTCGGCGACGGTCGACGTTGTCCATAGAGATGCGGTGGGTAGGCTGGTTGTGGCCGATGTTGCCGTAAAAGATTCTGTGTTTCGGGTAATTGCGGTTCATGCGCCCAGCACCACTCGTGAGAGGGTCTCATTCTTCAGTCAGCTTGACGCGTTTGTAGATTGTCGGAAGCGGGTAGTGCTAATGGGGGATTGGAATTCCATCTTAGACCCCGACATAGATAAGGTAGGAGGCGGAGCTAGAGGATCGGAGAGGTGCAAGTCCAGCCTGGCTGATCTGATGGCTAGATGCGGTCTGGTCGACAGGTTTCGGGTCGAGCATCCAGGGCGGGAGATGTGGACGTGGACCAATAGTGTTTCCTCCTATCCAAATACTTATTTGGACAGGATGTTAGTTAGGAGAGGCGAAGTAGACTTCTTATCTTGTCCCACGTTCACTTGGCTAGGCCAGACGGACCATAAATTAGTTATGGCCTGGCTGAAACTAGGAAATAGGCCTAAGTTAGCGGGGTACTGGAAGTTAAACACCTCCCTTCTTGAGATACAAGACTTCCAAGATCAGTTAAGAGAATTGATTAAAAAGGCACTAGTGGGGGCGGTTACCGGGAGTAAGTGGTGGTTAGGTCTCAAAGCCAAGATCAGAAGCTTCTCCGTCAAGTATGCCCAGCGCCTCGCACTAGATAAGGCCAAGACGAAGAAGAAGCTAGAGCAGAAACTAGCCCAGGCTACGGGGGAGGGTGATAGGGTTAGTCAGGAACTAGCTAAGCAGGACCTTCTACGCGAGACTAGCGAGCGTTACGAAGGCCAAGTAGTTAGAGCTAGGCTTAGAAAGATAGGCAACGAAGCAGTCAATTCTGATGCAGACGTGCGCCGTGAGGTTTCTAGGCGTGGCTCGGACAAATACATTGCAAAAATCAAACATCCGAATGGACGCACCCTGGAATCGACTCTGGAGATCTGCGAGGGGTTTCGAGAACATTTCGAGGAGCGTTTTACGCAGCAGCCCGATCTTCCGGTCCTTGAGTTTAGCGACTATTTGGCCGACTCTCCCCGCCTCGAGGCGGCTAGAGCAGCTGGTTGCGAGGGCCGGGTGACGGAGCAGGAGGTCTTTACTGCGCTGAAGCAGGTCAGCTGTGACAGATCGCCAGGACTTGATGGTCTGCCATACGAACTGTACTTGAGGCTGTCGCCCATGTTTCTGCCTCTTCTGACGGATATGTTCAACCATTGGTTTGCTCAGGGATCCATCCCAGGGCAGGTGACCAAGGGAGTGATCACATTGCTGAAGAAAGGTGACGGGCATGGAGGGGAAGAGTTAGACGACTACAGGCCCATAACTCTGCTAAACACAGAGTTGAAGATTTTGGCCAAGGTCCTGTCGAATCGGCTGCAGGTTGTTATTGACGAGTTGGTTGAACCGGAACAGAACTACGCTGTGAAGGGGAGATCGATTCAGAACAACTTGCACCTGATCCGCATGATCCTAGAGGGGGGAATAGATGACGACACGGAAGCCGCGCTGATAAACTTAGATCAGTCCAAAGCTTTCGATAGGGTCGACCATCGTTTCCTGGCATCTGTCTTAGAGGCCGCCGGTTTTAAACCGGACTTTTGCAAGTGGATCTCCATAATGTATCGACAGCCCATGGCTGTCGTGCAAGTGAACGGAAAGCGCTCGAAACCCTTTGTTATCTCTCGGTCAGTTCGTCAGGGTTGTCCGCTGTCGCCCCTGCTCTATGTCCTGGCTTTGGAGCCTCTTCTCCGCAAGCTGAGACATGGGGAGGCAAATTCGGCCCTGCACGGAATGGCTCTGCCTGGCGGCTCAGCTGCCAAGGTATCTGCGTTCGCCGATGATGTCACGATCTTCGTGTCGGGCTTCAGAGACATTGAGGTCGTGTCGGAGGCACTCACACAGTACGAAAGAATTACAGGGGCCAAGATAAACCGCAACAAGTCCGTAGGACTGCGGTTGGGCGCATGGAGTGGCAACGCAAACCTCCCTGCGCCCTACAGCTGGACAGATGGCCCGGTCCGAATCCTCGGCGTGTGGTTCGGACCGGGTCTCCAGCTTGACAAGAATTGGTTGGAGGTACGGTCAAAGGTGGAGGCTGCAGTCAATTCGTGGCTTCCTAGGAAACTTTCCTTAAAGGGTAGAGCTGAGGCGTGCGCCACTTACGTCTTTCCTCTCATCCTTTACCGACTGGCCGTACTTCCCCTGCCTGCACAACACCTTAAAGCTCTTGTCGAACTCTTGTCCTCGCTCCTTTGGGACAGAGGAAGACACTGGGTGAGCAGACAGGTCTGTATTCAACGTCCGTGTGAGGGAGGCTTGGGAATGCCGGACTTGAAGTGTCATCGAGATGCTGAGAGGCTGGCCTTCCTGAGCCACTATATGCAGGAGGATCAACCGTGGCACCCCGTGGTTACTGCCGCCTTCCCCGACCTCGTTCTCGATCCTTCCATCGAGAGCCGTCGCAGGCCGCGGGGAGAATCTGCCTACATGAAAGAGTGCCGAGCCGCGCTAAAACGACTACCAAGGTCCAGTGACCTTGTGACTGCTACCCGTAGGGAACTCCACAGGGATCTAGTGAAGGGGGCCGCTGACGACCCGCTATGCGCACGTTTGGGGTGGCAGCAGAGTGAGATCCGCTCCGCGTGGAGCTGGGCGCCAGGTTCGAGTCATCTGAACAATTCGGAGTTCTCTCTGACCTGGCGATTGGCCCGAAATGCACTTCCACTCAACAACATACAATGCAGTTCTGGGTTTCTGGAGTCGCCTGATTGTCCCCGTTGTGGGACAATGGCTGTGGAAACTACGGATCACGCTTTCTTCAATTGCCGCGAACTCCGCCAGTACTGGTCGTATGTCAGTGGGGTGACGGCTCGCATCGATCCTGAGCATCCTCGCCCAATTACTGTATCCAATGTTGTGGACAACGTGAGGCCGCCGTGGGACCGGGAAAGACAAATGGTCTACGTTACGATTCTGGCCGTGGCGAGAATGGTGATTTGGACGTCGCGTCTGCAAGGTTGCCGGGGGGTGTTGTCTTTTTCTGATCAAGATCTGATCGCGTTCTTTAAACACCAACTACGGGTGAAGATCAGATGTGATAGAAGAAGGCTGCATCGCGCGGCATTTGACAGAAGATGGATACATGTGGCAAGTCTGTGTGTACGAAGAGGAGCCAAATTTGAATACGTGTTCCCCGCCTAGGTGTGGAACGCGCAGTTCTGTAAAGTTAAATTAAACAAGTAGTCTCTCAGCTAGCTGAGTGTGTGTTCCATCCCTCCCCGATTAGGAAGCCTCCAAGATCCCCATCCCCTCTTACCTGCAATTTTTGTTTTCACCCCTTCCTCTAAATTTTACCCATCTTGGAGAAAAAGAAATACAAACTAACCTCCATCCCTTACCCACAAAAATTTTCTTTTCTCCATTCACCCCCATCTAGAGGGCATCCCCACCTAGAGACCGACCCGCAGAAGCGAGGTTCCTTTTACAAACCTAGTGGAACGGGCAGTCTATCAACTAGACGGGGTTGGGAGGGTCCTACTAATCACCTTTTTATTTTTTCTTCCCCCGCCCTCGACACAAATGAATTATTGTACCATTTTATTGTTATCTTTTTTGTTTTTACTCGTCAATAAAAAATGTTTTAAAAATTGGGAGTTACTAGGAAGTCCCACAATATGAAAGGGTGAATGCGGTATTATGGTGAAAGAAGATACTAGCTGGGAGAAACTTTTTACTTTGTTTAGTTCTGGAGTGACAAGGATGACCAACGACCCCCAAAATCCCCCCTTTTGAGTTGGCCATGTGCCTAAGTTTTTTGTTCACCGTTAATTTTACTGTATTTTTTAACATGAATAAAAGATTTAATATCTCAAAGTGTAGTATCTGTTCCGACAGATGCTGCACTTAAGATAATTTGTACCAGTCAATGGAGGGGAAACCCTCTATACTGGGACAATTATTATTTTTGGTAACCAGAGTGCCCCCTTTTTGCCTACTTTTAGGGGAGCTGGTTTTTACCTCACATTAAAAACGGCCTTGTGCCTAATTTGCTCAGTGGGGGAGCAAATAAATACCATCTGTTCCGGCAGATGCTGCAAGCTATGACTAGCTATGACTAGCAAAGACCAGATGTGGGGGCAACCCCACATGCCTGACCATTAACCAGCTCCCATTTCCCACCTCTCGGGAGCTGGTCCCCTTTTTCCCTTCCCCCTCCCTTCACTCCTCACATTAAAAATCGGCCTTGTGCCTAATTTGCTCGGTGGGGGAGCAAATAAACACCATCTGTTCCGGCAGATACTGCAAGCTATGACTAGCAATGACTAGCAAAGACCAGATGTGGGGGCAACCCCACATGCCTGACCATTAACCAGCTCCCATTTCCCACCTCTCGGGAGCTGGTCCCCTTTTTCCCTTCCCCCTCCCTTCACTCCTCACATTAAAAATCGGCCTTGTGCCTAATTTGCTCGGTGGGGGAGCAAATAAATACCATCTGTTCCGGCAGATACTGCAAGCTAGGACTAGCTATGACTAGCAAAGACCAGATGTGGGGGCAACCCCACATGCTTGACCTTTAACCAGCTCCCATTTCCCACCTCTCGGGAGCTGGTCCCCTTTTTCCCTTCCCCCTCCCTTCACTCCTCACATTAAAAATCGGCCTTGTGCCTAATTTGCTCGGTGGGGGAGCAAATAAATACCATCTGTTCCGGCAGATACTGCAAGCAAAGACCATATGTGGGGGCGACCCCACATATAAGACCTTGGTCAATGTAGGGGCAACCCTTCATACCAATTGTCACTATCCAGCTCCCTTACTCCCCGGGGAGTTGGTCCCCATTTCCCCTTAACTCCTCACATTAAAAATCGGCCTTGTGCCTAATTTGCTCGGTGGGGGAGCAAATAAATACCATCTGTTCTTCAGATGCTGCACTTCTATTTCTTGTCCTCTTTCGGTGGAGGAGAAATCCTTCACGACTGAGACAATTTTTTATTTTTGTGCCTTTTCTCCACGTTAAAAAACGACCCTGGTGTCTAACTCTGTCCCGTGGGGAGGCATAGTAAATAGGTACAAGACTGCCTCATCCGCCATATTCACCGGATTCTCTCGTCCACCAATTATCACTTTTACAAGCATCTCTTTTACCAACAACACTTTTACAAGCATCTCTGCACGAAAAATGCTCCAAAAGCCGAGATGATACCGAATCTGCCTTCAATGATTTCATCGCTTCCAGAACTCCGGATTTCTATGCTAATGGGATGAATAGACTGGTTTCTCATTGGTAAAAATGTGTCAAGTCTAATGGTTCTTATTTCGATTAATAAAGTTTACTATGAAAGGAGTTATGATCTTTTGAAGTTGAACGTAAAAAAACGACATTATTTTCGCACCAACCTTATATATATATATATATATATATATATATATATATATGTTAATTTTATTTTTATTTCGGACTATTAGTCTCATCTTTATTAGTTGTTGTTTTGGTTTTTTTTTGGTTTTATCTTTTTATTGGTTCACAACGTTTCGGCCAACTTCCTCTGGCCTTCGTCAGGTGGTAACCGCGACGGATAGGAACTTCAAATCTCCTAACTGCATTCTCAGCCATCACTGCCATCCGTAGTTGTTGTCGTCTCACCACATTTTTGACCACTTAACTCTGGCACGCTTTTGGGTGGGATTGAAACCGCTATCTTCAGACAATGTTCATCTGGAACCGTAGAGATTCAACGTCTCTATCAACTGCGCTGTGAACCAATAAAAAGATAAAACAAAAGAAAACAAAACAACAACTAATAAAGATGAGACTAATAGTCCGAAATAAAAATAAAATTAACATAAAAATGCTCATCTCAAAATAAAAAATTCCAATTAAGGAATAATATATATATATATATATATATATATATATATATATAACTACTTCATTTACTCACATAAAATTAATATACGAAAGTATAAATTTATGTTAAACTTTTAGTATTTACTTCAAAAGTGCTCAATACGTAGATAGAGCTAGTTACTAATTTATAAAATATATATGGCGATTATTCTGAATATTCTGCGTTTCATCCACTCTAGGATTCTTCAGGCTTATGCACATGAATGAATGGATGAAACGCAGAATATTCAGTGTAACTTAATCGCCATATATATTTTCTAAATTACTATATATATATATATATATATATATATATATATATATATATATCGGGATTTAAAGATGCACAGTTCCTGAGCCAGCTTCCATTTATATCAGAGAAATTGTTATTGCATTCCGATGTATCGATTTATATTCTTCAACCTTATTCCAGTCCTCTGAAACATTTTCCATTGCACACACACACACACACACACACACTGAGGCTAAATGTATCTTCAAAGAAATTATTTTGATTAGGTTATTGACCTTATCTTCAGAAATGGAATAACACAAAAAGGGGCAAACTTAATCATTTAAATGTAAGTAGTTCTTCTGCTACATTCGGGTTTTGTTTTTCATATTGACTCTTTCCAAACGGTCCTTTCTCATTTTTTTTTGTGGCACAGCAATAACTCTATGTGGTTTAAATGAATAAAAAATAACAAATCTGAAATTACCTTACTTTATGAAAGTAACTGTAATAAAGAAAATAATCTACTTTTGTAAAGAATCTATTAGGATAGGAATAAGTAGCTAGGGAAAGTGATGAATTATGGGAAGGAGTAAAGAGTATAAAACTAAAGGAAATGGATCAATAACGACATCATTTTCTGATTAGCAATAGTTAAGAAAAGGAGAAAGAAGATTTATTGTATACGGCATAACTGCGTTGACATATCGATTCTTGTTAGATCATCAAAGTTAAGCATCGTAGAGCATAGCCTGTGCTAAATGGATGACCATTTGAGAATGTTAGACGTTGTATCTCATTTGGTTATGGCAGAGATATGCAATAAGCATGCAGCTGGAGACTATGAATTTGATGTTTCCTGCAAACTTCATCCTTCAGCAGAATCCACTCAGGCTGATGCCTCATAACGTATCAGTGATTCAGAAGAAAATTATGAAAGATATTGGAAAGAGTGAGAGAAGTAAGATAGACAATGCACAAAATATTTCTTATTTTGGACGACACTATAAAAGGCCTGGTTCTTTTATATGAAATGACTTTATTTTATGTCCATTTTGGATTCTTGATAATAATATAAGGAATATTTGTTCTGTAGAGTTTGGAAAATTATGGCTCACAGCACCGGAATTCTGTACAAGGGGGACTTTTTTTTTCCTTAATCACCGTTTTGTTCCATACGCATGCACGTCTCTTGCTGATGGAAGGAGGCTTATTCATCAAGCATAAGCAAAAAACTGACCTCTTTTCCCTCAGAAATTGTCTATTTATGTTCTACAACTCTCGCCATTTCACATGACATGTCTTGCTCCCCCTCCCTTCTTCATAAAATATGCCACACCTCTTTCGTCTTTTCCTGATTTTCTTGCACCGGCAGCAAAGAGAGCATACCTTTTGCTCTTTTGATGTGCGGTTGTTTGTAACATTACTACTAGATTATTAAAGAGTTATATCTCTTACAAGGGGAGATAACTATTAGTCAGAAAGAGGAATAATTAAAACAGCATGTTATATGTATAAATAAAGTTAATATGTAATAATATGTATTATTCGGATTACTATGTTGATCCTGAAAATTATTCGCAACGTTTTAGCCAATCTAACCTTAAACCTTTATTCCGGTGCACGTTGTCCATCTTGGGCTCTATATCGAATTTTAAACGGAATTCTTTGTTTAACCCACGAGGCAAATTATGCTTGTTTCATCAGCCAAAACCAGTTAGAAATTCAAATTAATTATTTTATTTTTAGCATCACCGGCGTAGCAGCCGATGTTTACATATCGGCGTCAAAATCATAATACATAAACTTGTTTGTGCACACGTCGTCATAGACTATTCCGAATAAAAAAATATTAATTATATTTTAAACCAATCAGAATTTTCTGAATTTATTTGAAATGGTCTTTCTGGAAGCCATCTAAATCCTCTATTGGACGTTTCCCTCTGCGAAATCTTTCTTCATTCACACACACACACACACACACACACACACACACAACCCATTGACTTATTGTCCTCTGCCAATCTGTATGAATTTTATGCATTGAAATATTCCAATCCTTTTTTACTGAATACGAAATGAAATAAATATTGACTCTTATAAACAACTTTCAATGAATTATAATTTATTTAAATAGACAGAAAAGTTTCGATTAAGATTTTCCTGACCCATATAAAGCATGGCTCTTAATCGATTCAGACTTCTTCAATATATTATCTTTCTCTTGTTTTTTTACAAGAACTCTAAAAATATTCATGAGCATTCTATGTTTTTTGTATTGTAGTAAACGTCCATTTTAAACATATAAAATATCGCTTTTGTGAATATATGCCTCCTTATCTCATTTTGTTTTGCTTAACGTTTTTCTCACATTTGATTATTAAACCAGCAAACCTTTTACACTGAAAATATTTCTATGAATCCGAATCAATCCAAAAAATACTTCCCACATTACAAAACATCCTAAGGTAAAACCCCAAACCTGTATTTTTGATTGAACTGTAAATCTCCAGAAGAGTTGCGTTTCTAACCAAATGTTATTTAACACTTTTATTCGTAATTTAAATGATCCAAATAATACAAATTAATCTTCATTTCAAAATTTTCTATGATCACTTTATAGATTACTCAGTTTAGCTTAAAGCATCCATGTATGCTTCGTTTGTGTGCATATATATATATATGTATGTATATATATATATATATGTATGTATATGCCTTCGATAAGTTTCCTAACGTTTTTCATATCTGCACTTTTGATAGTACATATATTAAAATAGTCTAAATAATATCCTCGGGCTGCCATGCACTTGCTGTACCGTTCCAACAACTTCTGAGATCATGTCAATGACCCTCGACGCAGCCTCTTTCATCTCACTTGTCTCATAACTATAGCCTCTAAGGTTTTCCTTGAGCTTATAGAATAACCAAAAGTCACAGGGAGCAAGGTTTAGACTATAGGGAGAGTGCGAAACTGTCTTGATGCTCATCTTAGTCAAACAGTCTGTGACTTACATAGATAAAGTTGTGGACTGCTGCATTGTATTAGTGGAAATGTCACTGACCCGATTTGAAGGGTGTTGGCCTCTTCTGACGGAATCTCTTCTTGAACTCCTATAAAGCCTCAACATTGTATTCCTTGTTGGGAACCCAGTTCATGTAGATCATGCCTGTACTGTCAAAAAAAATATCCTAAGTTTTTGGGTGGAATTGCTCTGTCTGTCCTTCTTGATTCTGTGAGCCAGCATGCTTCCACTAGGAACTCGGTCTCTGAGTCATAGCAGTCAATCCAACTGTCATCACAGTACACCAGAATATCAAGAACTGTGGGATCTGAACTGATTAGTTGAGCCATCTCCCTGCTGTTATGACAGCGTCTTCCTTTCTGATCTTTGAGCACCATTCGGAAAAAAACTTTGCACCAATACAGTTTACACATTATACACTTATTGTCTCTATAGACACACAGCTGTCGTTATCCATGTCATTTTTTATTCAGCCAATAAACTCTGGTGTTCTGACTTCCTTAAGCCTCTCTCAACTCTCATCATTCCTCACAGACGCCTTGCCTTCCTTGAATATCCTATTTCTCTAAAAAATTGATGCTTGATTCATGAAAGATGGTTCCAAAGCAGTCTGAAGCATTCCATACATTTATGTGGCATTTATTCTAAGTTTAAAACAGAATTTTATTGCATATCGTTTTTCTAATGTGTCCTCATACCCAGATTGCATTTTTGAAATTTACCAATTATGACAATTAGGCTTTAGTAGTATGTATTCCGATTCTTGCGGTTGTTTTTCCTTTGAACCTGAAATCATAAAAATTGGTCAGTTATCTTATAAGATGTATTGCAGTAATATATTGAATTTTCAAGAGTTGATGACAATTTTAAATGCTTGTACAATAAATGTCTGGAAACTTATTTAAGGCACAACGTATATATATATATATATATATATATATATATATAAGATAGTTTCTTCATGATATAAGCGTTGTTTAAAATTCATATTGAAATATGTATGTTTACGTTTATATAACGCAGATTAAAAAAAATATTTATTTAAAAAGTAAAATTTTCAACGATCATAGCACCTCTATTTGGATAAGGACATATTTGTGTGTGTGGGGTTTTCTTTCTTCTTCATGGCATGGTTTCAATACAAAGAGAAAAATATTATCCATGTGTTTTTCTTCAACAGTGATATTTTCAAATGTACGAGATAGGAGAAACGTGTGGCACGCGTAAAATGAATTAAGATTTTTTCCATTATATAAGCGTTGTTTAATATTTGAATTTAGAAAGCAAAAAATGCAATGCACATTTTTTTTTAAATAAAAATGGACAAATATTTATTTTTTTTAAAAAATCAAAATTTTCGACGATCATAGCGTCTCTTACAGGATAAGGACAAATTTGTGTTTTTTCTCTTTTCCTTCCTTCCATGGTGTCAATATATATATATGTATTTGTATATAAATACATAAACTCAGCATACATTAAAATTAAAAAAAAGCAATAGAAGACATAAATGTCACTATTTTTATGTACTCCCTTATTTAAACATTCAGCATAAATACATATAAAAAACAGAACTGGAATCTTCCTTTCTTGTTTTTGAATCAATGATTCCACCCCCACCCCCCAAAGATCATTATCAATTTGTGACGTAGCATATAACTTAGTAGCCTGAATGTCAACAGATTTTCAAATCGTATGGAAAAAGTCTGGAACGATTAGTGGAGTAGTATTAGATTTCTAGTAACCTTTGTCACAAGCCTTATGGGATATTCATTTACTAAATATGCTGAATGTAGATGTATGTATGTTTAGTGTGAATTATTGTAATTCACGAAGATTGTACACTTTCTGCACTTTGCAACATATTCCTATTTGTTGCTAGATTACTGTCGTCTCTTGCCTTTTTTGTATTTTGCATGTTTGTTTTTTCACTACTGTTAAGCAACGTTGAATCAGGTTAGTACCAGATGGATAACCATTTAAGAATAACAGGTGGTATACTTAAGTCTGGGAAGCAATGGCAATTTACCAGACCTAATCTTTGTGCCAAGACACGTGCATGCATAACTTAAAACCTAGTTAATGAGCTTCAGAACTGAGGTACGAGCTGCGACAACCTAAACAGATCATGCTGATGCCTTTGGGTGAAAGAGGTTAATCGTGGTTTCTGCTAGCAGTTTTATATTTTTGTATTTGAAAATTATTAAATAAAGAATTAATACACTCATGACGAGTACTCACAAAGGACATCGGCAGGAATTACTCATTGATAAAAATCGGTGGTGTTCCCTGAAATCTGGATAACAAGTCTTCTCAGATTTCCAGTATTCTCCACCAGTTTCTATAATCTTTGCAAATGAATTTGGGTTATCATAACAACCGCTTACCATTAATTTATCGTTTGCAACGACCATTGGCCTTCACTGGAATGTGAGTGTCAATTAGCCTTGGCAAGGTCCCAGTTCCCTTTGCACTCATCCAGTGGAGGGTTAGTTAATACTTTCCCTTAATCCTTCCAACCACTTTGACCCTTCAAAACTGTTATTATCAATATTATATTTCTCTTTGTCTGTCTGTGCCACTTCTTCTTGAAAACTATGAATCAATCTGTCTGTAATTTTGTACAGACCTTTAATATAAGGTGTAGCGAATTAAGTATTATGTTATCCATTTGATGTACAGTTACATATTAATAGGATTAGTATTTAATGCAAAAATGGGCACACATTTAAATCATATTCAACCATCAACTTGGCATAAAGCACTTATTCTAAGTCAAGGGGTAATAACTTTTGTCCATTTTTAATGAGTTAAAAAGTTCTATTATTATTATCATTATCATTGCAGTTTAGTCAACTTTTGGTGATTTGAAATTAGCTGGTGGGAGTTTCGCTTACTTCAGTGTACTCTTCAAAGTTTTGTTGATACTGTGATGTTTTTCCTATTTTTAAGTTTGCTGTTGAGCAACTGGTTTGCTGTTGATGAGTCATCCATTCAGACAATATGGATCAACCGATCAAATTTGTATTATTGATTCAATACACAAATGAAATAACGAAACACATATTTTATATTTCAAAATATTTGGAGATGAGGATTGATAATTTGTATTATTTACATTATTCAGATCACCGTTTTCATCTGCAAGAACCCAACATACTCATTTCTAGAGGTTAATGGTTCAATCCTCACTACAGTTGATATTAAGAATACAATTATAAAGTACTTCAGATTTTTACCTGGTAATGGCTAACAGAACGAATGGAAGCTACCACACTTGTCTGGAATGGCGTGTAGATTCCCAGAGTCCAACAAAATGCACTAGAAGAAGGTCGGAGGTTACATCGCCGAAATAGGAGTTTATTTTATTCATCTGAAATTTTTTGAAGACGTTGTAGAAATAAATAGCCTTTTTGATACGAATTGATTACAATTTGTTGAAAACTATTCTGTTCACATAATTACTTTTACTTTTCCTGTGACGAGTATTTTGCTAGATTCCTTTTATAATTGTATAATATGATTGGAAAACATGCTTGTAGATGAAGTTCAGAAATACTTAAGGAAAGGATAATAAATCCTAGAGACACAAACGTTTGTAGACATGAATGTTAATTAACCAATTACTACATAATATTAACATGTTTGTTGTTAATATTCTCATAAATAATTGAAGTTCCCAGATGACAAACCTAAAGTCATAGTCCTTAATGTGATTTTGTGTAAGGAGCTGCATGATGCAGCAGTGCAGTATCTTATGTTACAAGAAATGATGGTAATTGTATAGCTGTCACAATCTGTAATATGTAATTTTTTTTTTTACACAGTGATCACCACTTATCAAGGCCCGGAAGCCACTCAGGGATAAGGGTTATTGCAAGTACATTACGTTAGTGTGGATATTTGATGAAGTGTTTACTTAAGGGGGCGGTTCATTAGGAATTTGTTAACGTTGGATTGGAAGACATCCAAGTTGTAGCCTGGTGGGAAGCAGGCAGACGGAACAGAGTTCCACAGGCGTGCAGTTCTAAGATAGAAGCTTTGTTCATGGAATCCGCGTTTTGATGTAGGCACAGATATAGAGTGGGGGAAATTTTTCACAGTGGATTCAGCTAGACGGGTGTTTTTCGTGAAAGATTGGCGAGGGGGACCAGAGATTGAAGTTCAGACGAGCACCTGCCATGGAAATAACAATACCGTTAATTATGAACTCATCTAGGGAAGTGGTCGGCCCTATTCCAGTTTCACTTAGAAATAATATGTCCGGTTTCGTCTCCTGTAATTGGGTTTCAACCTCTGGAAGGTTGGTTTGAACGTAGATCCCTGATGTTGGAGAAGGAGACCTGGTAGTAGGGGTCTACGTTGGAAGATGGGGTTCTAGGTTTAATCGAGTTTTTAATATACAGACACTAGTTATTTTGGCAAACAGTAACATAAATCGAAAATACATGACTTATCGATGGATGGTAGGATCTTAATATTTTGTCTCATTACATTATATATCTCACTCGGGAGTGCGTCGATTTCGACAATGACGCGGAGGTCGGTTAGTGTCTGTGTCAAAGGTGTGATGTGAGTCCGATTGGAGCTCTGAAACCCCAGCCGCAGATGTAACACCTGATGGCAGGAAATCCGGGTAGTGGCGCCTGTAATTGCACTCTTTTTGCTTCCCAAGCAGCAATGCTTTGATCTCTAATGGCACCGGCTGCGCCTGATACCACACTTCTCCAAACTATCCGATCTTCAGCTTTTCTTCTTCAGTCGTCGAGTTGGTTTGTGTTTTTCAAATGTCTCTTGAACACGTCTTTATAGCACAGTTTCGATGCGCCTAGGGGTCGTGTACCTTCTTTGAGTTCAGCAAAGAAAACTGATTTTGATAGTCTGTTGTCTGACATGCGCGTGACATGTCCTGTCCATCTCAGTTGGTTTGTTACGATTATTTTTTCAGCACTGCCCATTTTAGCGTTTTCTAGTAGTAGTTACATTATGTATATTATGCTGAATAAGACTTGTGGATGTTGGCAACCTTCACGTGGTTCCTCCTATAAGCAGGTGATCATAGAAAAAAATCAGGGAAACCAATAACAGATTAAAGCTGATGAGAAAAAGACGAACAATGCTTATTCACACGAATTAGCTTTTTACTAACATGTCCCTGGTAAAAAGTTATAATCAGTAATTGTTATTTTATAGTAGTGAAGTACTGTGATGAAAACTTGTGACCCGGCTCGAACATGTAACTTATTTAAAACTAGCAGATTTACTCAGTGTAATTTATTTATTTTCTGGCAGTCAACTGGGCCAGGTTTCATTAGGGGTCGTTGACCAGTGTTATTATGTATTAATCCAGAAAGAAAATGCAGAGTTATTCATAGAGAAATCTATTATATAAAGAACAGTCGTCCGTATGTTCCGCTAGAGAGGAATGGGTTGGGCGGAGGAGAAAGAGGATTGGGGAGAGGGGGTGGTAAAATGCAAGAGAAAAGAGAAATGGATAAAGAAAGGTATAAAGTTTCAATTTAAATATTTTACACATTTGCCCTGGGTAATGTCGGATAGCCCTGCTAGGAAAACCTACAGAAGTTTAAAAAATAAATAAATAGATGTTAAATAGTGCAACATCGTTAGATTAAAACTTCTACTTCTCTCTAGCTGCCTTTTTGTCTTTTTCCTTATCCTTCATTTTTCTGTTCTTTCCCCCAACTCCGTCTTTCACTTCTAACCACCCCATTCCTTTCTCTTGCTTTAACATGTTAAACAATAATAATGTAATTCATTTACTACAGTTATCTCTTTTAAATATTAATTTTTTTTCTAAATTTTAGAAATTATACATTCGGAGCAACGCTGATCAAGATGTTACATGATAAGGGCTGTCCCCTTTTCATGTAAGTATAAAAATAGAGAGATTACTTAAAATGAAAATAAAATGAGAAAGCAGAAATCGAACCTTGGATATAAGTTTTAAAGAACAATAGATTTAAATGGAATGTCCAGTAAATTGTTAATTCTGATGAAATAAATAATAAATAAACTATTCAATTGTTAGAAAGAATGTGGATAATAAAATATGGGTTAAATAAATTAGATATGTAGGTTGAATTCCTTTGTAAAAACATCAAAGAAAAAATAGGTTATTGGGAAATCATAATGTCGGAAACGTGCAAAGTCGCGCATGTTGGCGACACGTGAATTTTGCTCACGTGGCCGGACATGCATGGATGTCTCATTATAGGAAGTGAGAGCTAGTCAGTGAAAAACTCAGAGGGAGTCAGAGTCAGACGATAGTCTGTATGCAGACATGGGTTTCAATCGTCTAGAAGCGAGACGATCACTTTTGGAACTTAATATGTGAAGCTTTGAATGCTTGATGAGAAAACCACGGCCGGTCATGAAGAAATAAACCCATCATGTGTTTTGATAAAGCTCGTCTTTGTGTTTGTGATTCTTACAAAAAGGTAAGGTGAATTGTTATTATATGTCTGTGTTATAAAATGTCTTAACATACACATCTCATATCCACAATGTGAATCTACATCTCATATCTACACTAAGACTGTCTGAACACTATCTCCTCACTCTAAGAGCTTCACATAGCAACACAGCTATTAACATAAGAATGAACATATTTTTAATATATATGAATCGTCATAAGACGAACACGGAACGAACAATCTCTCTTTCAACATCTCTCTCTAAAACTCTCTCTAAGACTAATAAGCCTCAAAGACTCTCTCTGAATAAGACCCCTATATAACAAAGAATGCACCAACTTTGAGGATATTTGTCTTTTAGTTTTGTTTTTTTTAATACTTTTAGCTGGATATATAAACATACAAACACACAAAACTTGCCCTTTCTTTAACAGAAGAGTGAAATTGGTTCGAGTCAGTTGGAATGTTAACACTTAGTTTATTCGTCAACTCATTTACCAGGTGTTGTTACCTGACAGACATCTATTATTGTTCATAACTGAATAAATCTATTCTACATCTATGTATGGTTTTTAATTCGATAATGCAACAACACCCATCTTGGACGTTGCCATATGTAATACATAAAAAAGGAACAAACTAGTAATACCCAGTGTTTTACTTATCCTGGGTCAAGCTATACTGGCTTTTTCCAAAGGAGGAAGTTTATAGGTAATATCAAATTCACAAGCGGTTTTAGTTGCATGCATATCCTGATTATGGCCAGAGAACATACAGCACTTATTACTTAAACACTACATTGCTTAACTTGCTTGAATGAATTTTTATTTCCATAACTCATAGAATCTTATGTCTTTCATTTTCCAATATTCGTTCTTCTTTATGCTTAAACCATTTTTCTGTTCGTTCAGAGTGCAGATGTTGATACAGTTCAAAGTGGACTTCTTGCTCTGATCAGATATGTCTATTTTTATATTCCTTTTGTATCAGTTTGCTGCAATCACTAATGATTAAGTATACTGTTTCGGCTTATTGTAACACAGTCTACATTTACAATTTTCATAGTATTAACTATATTGGCCTTTATATAGTTTTTTTCCGATTGAAGAATTTTATTCGACTATGCATAAAGATTCTGTTTCTATGTTCATGTATCTTTTCTGTAATCATGCTTAACGTTGGTGATCTAATGAGAACCGGTGTGCCAATATGATTATACCTTTCTAGCCTAGCATACTGGAAATTCAGTTAAACTTCTGTATGTACATTTAAACATTGCAGCATCTAATGTCATGAGAAATACAGTTGTTGTATGGCTGCCAAAATCTTTAATATGAAATTTGCTGGACTTTGTTCAATATATTCTTAGGAGATCTTAAGGGATACTTTTGGAAATGTGGGTTGTTTTGAAGACAAAGTGTGAATGAGCATCTTAGGTTATTATTGTAACAGTTCTAAGTTATCGCCCTTTATTAGAAGTTTTCACCGACATCAGAAATAGAAACAAAATATTCATCTCTTTTCTATCATAGATGAAAGTTACTTTCTATGGTTATAATGCAGCTAATAGAAACCCAATATAGACACCGCATATATTTTGTTTTAGCATCGTCTCAATATATTGCACTAATGTTGACTCCTCCTGAATACCCACTCTCAATATATATATGCTTTGATCTCTAATGGCACCGGCTGCACCTGATACCACACTTCTCCAAACTATCCGATCTTCAGCTTTTCTTCTTCAGTCGTCGAGTTGGTTTCTGTTTTTCAAATGTCTCTTGAACACGTCTTTATAGCGCAGTTTCAATGCGCCTAGGGGGTCGTGTACCTTCTTTGAGCTCACCAAAGAAAACTGCTTTTGGTAGTCTGTTGTCTGACATGCGCGTGACATGTCCTGTCCATCCCAGTTGGTTTGTTATGATTATTTTTTCAGCACTGGCTATTTTAGCGTTTTCTAGTAGTAGTTACATTATGTATATTATGCTGAATAAGACTTGTGGATGTTGGCAACCTTCACGTGGTTCCTCCTATAAGCAGGTGATCATAGAAAAAAATCAGGGAAACCAATAACAGATTAAAGCTGATGAGAAAAAGACGAACAATGCTTATTCACACGAATTAGCTTTTTACTAACATGTCCCTGGTAAAAAGTTATAATCAGTAATTGTTATTTTATAGTAGTGAAGTACTGTGATGAAAACTTGTGACCCGGCTCGAACATGTAACTTATTTAAAACTAGCAGATTTACTCAGTGTAATTTATTTATTTTCTGGCAGTCAACTGGGCCAGGTTTCATTAAGGGTCGTTGTCCAGTGTTATTATGTATTAATCCAGAAAGAAAATGCAGAGTTATTCATAGAGAAATCTATTATATAAAGAACAGTCGTCCGTATGTATGTTCCGCTAGAGAGGAATGGGTTGGGCGGAGGAGAAAGAGAGGATTGGGGAGAGGGGGTGGCAAGAGGAAAGAGAAATGGATAAAGAAAGGTATAAAGTTTCAATTTAAATATTTTACACATTTGCCCTGGGCAATGTCGGATAGCCCTGCTAGGAAAACCTACAGAAGTTTAAAAAAATAAATAAATAGATGTTAAATAGTGCAACATCGTGAGATTAAAACTTCTACTTCTCTCTAGCCGCCTTTTTGTCTTTTTCCTTATCCTTCATTTTTCTGTTCTTTCCCCCAACTCCGTCTTTCACTTCTAACCACCCCATTCCTTTCTTTTGCTTTAACATGTTAAACAATAATAATATAATTCATTTACTACAGTTATCTCTTTTAAATATTAATTTTTTTTCTAAATTTTAGAAATTATATATTCGGAGCAACGCTGATCAAGATGTTACATGATAAGGGCTGTCCCCTTTTCATGTAAGTATAAAAATAGAGAGATTACTTAAAATGAAAATAAAATGAGAAAGCAGAAATCGAACCTTGGATATAAGTTTTAAAGAACAATAGGTTTAAATGGAATGTCCAGTAAATTCTTAATTCTGATGAAATAAATAATAAATAAACTATTCAATTGTTAGAAAGAATGTGGATAATAAAATATAGGTTAAATAAATTAGATATGTAGGTTGAATTCCTTTGTAAAAACATCAAAGAAAAAATAGGTTATTGGGAAATCATAATGTCGGAAACGTGCAAAGTCGCACATGTTGGCGACACGTGAATTTTGCTCACGTGGCTGGACATGCATGGATGTCTCAATATAGGAAGTGAGAGCTAGTCAGTGAAAAACTCAGAGGGAGTCAGAGTCAGACGATTGTCTGTGTGCAGACATGGGTTTCAATCGTCTAGAAGCGAGACAATCACTTTTGGAACTTAATATGTGAAGCTTTGAATGCTTGATGAGAAAACCACGGCCTGTCGTGAAGAAATAAACTCATCATGTGTTTTGATAAAGCTCGTCTTTGTGTTTGTGATTCTTACAAAAAGGTAAGGTGAATTGTTATTATATGTCTGTGTTATAAAATGTCTTAACATACACATCTCATATCCACAATGTGAATCTACATCTCATATCTACACTAAGACTGTCTGAACACTATCTCCTCACTCTAAGAGCTTCACATAGCAACACAGCTATTAACATAAGAATGAACATATTTTTAATATATATGAATCGTCATAACACGAACACGGAACGAACAATATCTCTTTCAGCATCTCTCTCTAAAACTCTCTCTAAGACTAATAAGCCTCAAAGACTCTCTCTGAATAAGACCCCTATATAACAAAGAATGCACCAACTTTGAGGATATTTGTCTTTTAGTTTGTTTTTTTTTTAATACTTTTAGCTGGATATATAAACATACAAACACACAAAACTTGCCCTTTCTTTAACAGAAGAGTGAAATTGGTTCGAGTCAGTTGGAATGTTAACACTTAGTTTATTCGTCAACTCATTTACCAGGTGTTGTTACCTGACAGACATCTATTATTGTTCATAACTGAATAAATCTATTCTACATCTATGTATGGTTTTTAATTCGATAATGCAACAACACCCATCTTGGACGTTGCCATATGTAATACATAAAAAAGGAACAAACTAGTAATACCCAGTGTTTTACTTAGCCTGGGTCAAGCTATACTGGCTTTTTCCAAAGGAGGGAGTTTATAGGTAATATCAAATTCCCAAGCGGTTTTAGTTGCATGCATATCCTGATTATGGCCAGAGAACATACAGCACTTATTACTTAAACACTACATTGCTTAACTTGCTTGAATGAATTTTTATTTCCATAACTCATAGAATCTTATGTCTTTCATTTTCCAATATTCGTTCTTCTTTATGCTTAAACCATTTTTCTGTTCGTTCAGAGTGCAGATGTTGATACAGTTCAAAGTGGACTTCTTGCTCTGATCAGATATGTCTATTTTTATATTCCTTTTGTATCAGTTTGCTGCAATCACTAATGATTAAGTATACTGTTTCGGCTTATTGTAACACAGTCTACATTTACAATTTTCATAGTATTAACTATCTTGGCCTTTATATAGTTTTTTCCGATTGAAGAATTTTATTCGACTATGCATAAAGATTCTGTTTCTATGTTCATGTATCTTTTCTGTAATCATGCTTAACGTTGGTGATCTAATGAGAACCGGTGTGCCAATATGATTATACCTTTCTAGCCTAGCATACTGGAAATTCAGTTAAACTTCTGTATGTACATTTAAACATTGCAGCATCTAATGTCATGAGAAATACAGTTGTTGTATGGCTGCCAAAATCTTTAATATGAAATTTGCTGGACTTTGTTCAATATATTCTTAGGAGATCTTAAGGGATACTTTTGGAAATGTGGGTTGTTTTGAAGACAAAGTGTGAATGAGCATCTTAGGTTATTATTGTAACAGTTCTAAGTTATCGCCCTTTATTAGAAGTTTTCACCGACATCAGAAATAGAAACAAAATGTTCATCTCTTTTCTATCATAGATGAAAGTTACTTTCTATGGTTATAATGCAGCTAATAGAAACCCAATATAGACACCGCATATCTTTTGTTTTAGCATCGTCTCAATATATTGCACTAATGTTGACTCTTCCCTGAATACCCACTCTCAATATATATATATATATATATATATATATATATATATTACTAGCAATGGGTGCCCGGCGTTGCCCGGGTGTTTGGAGGTGTATACTGAGCAAAAAAAAAAAAAAAAAGGTCAATTTTTTAAAACTTTGACGCCTATTATGACCCCTTACCATTTATTGTTTTGGGCTCAACTTAAGTTATTAAGTTAGAACCATGTCCAAGGAACCTATATATAAAATTTTAAGTGTTTGGACCTAAAATTGTCAGAGGAGTTTGGTAGAGTTCTCAAAGGTCAAATCGTTGAACTTTGACCCCTTAATCGACAAATTTCTGGCCGAAAACCGATTACGTCGACTTTACCAAATGTCCGTACCCTGTATATCAAATTTCGAGTCTTTAGACTTTAAATTGCCAGAGTTATTGCGTATGGAAATGCATACAGACACACACACACGTTCACTTTTATATATATATATATATATATATATATATATATATATATATATATATATAATATAAAGCTGAATGTGTGTGTGTGTGTGTGTGTGTGTGTGTGTGTGTGTGTGTGTGTCTAGTCACGAACAGGCTCCTATATGGTTGACTATTATAGAAAATTGATCACATATAATGATAGAAGATGTATCGAGACACAGGAATGGGTATGTTTGATCTGGCAGAACGGTGGTTCATTAAAATTGTGAGGTCTGCATTCGCACCTGGTCCACAAAGTATGGAAATAAAAAATAAAAAAAAAAACGTTTACAAGTGTTTTTGATATAGATGTACATAAGAATACTTTGAGAAGTCTGTTTTAACTTAAATAGGGATGGTATAATAAAATTGTGGGGTCTGCGTTCGCGCCTGGCCACCATAGAATGGAAATAGGCACAAACTTTAATAAAGACTTTTCATATCTATCTGCGTAAGTATACTTTGATAATTATGTTTCAGTTTGAAGAAATATGGTATAATAAAATTATGGGGTGTTCGTTCGTGCATGACCTCCATAGAATGGAAATATGTCACAAAGTTTAACAAGTTGGTTGGTTGGTTGTTTTTGTTTTACGGCATATCAACCCTTTTCGGGTTATTTAATGCCGAATCCAAAGATTTTGAAGAAAAATTTTTTAATAGAATATATTTGTTGTTTTCACGTCGGTTTCTATTTAACCCATAGTTGGGACACTAACAGGTACTATCACTTCGGGTCAGAGTGGACCTGAGAGCAATGGTAATTAAAGGGTGGCTCCACACTCCCCAAAGCCCACAAGCTGGGGCCTCTCCACTGGATATAGTTCAAAGTCATATCCAGGACCCCCAAAGTTTAACAAGATTTTTCAATATAGATCCACAGGATATTGTGATAAGTGTTTCAGTGTGAACAGGTATAGTATAATAAATTATGGGGTTTATCTATTCTATTTTTACTTTCATCATATTTTTCTTTGGTTTTGATACCCTCAAATTCGAAGTTATCTCTTTACAACCCTTTCTTTTCATAACCTATCATACTTTCATATTTCATATTTTCTGTAGGCTGTTTTTGAACCCAGTCAATGACTGGTACTTTTGCTAGTATATATATATATATATATATATATATATATATATATATATATATATACAGTGTGTTCCATATGTCTTGGGCACATTTCAAGTCCTTATATCTGCTTAACGGTATTAAGATGAAAGGGGTGCCATTTTAAAGCTAAATGCATTAATTTTTTTTGTAAGGTTATTGATTTCTTTCATTTGTTTTTAGACCCAGTAATGGCGTTCACTCAACCATAAAAAAAGACATTTTGTGTGCTTGAATTTTCAAAAACTAAAGCACTTGTTCAACGTGCATTTAAGGAAAGAGTTCTCACACCCAGCGATTTTTTGTGGGGATTTGTGAACGGATTGGTCTACGCGCTTCCCATTTCAAGAGACATGGATGAGCTGAAGGCTAGAATAACAGAAACTGTTGCAACTATTAACAACGCAATGCTGGGATGCATTTGACAATAATTGGACTATCGGCTTTATGTGTGTCGTGTGACCAATGGTGCTCACATTGAACACCATTGAACATTTCATGGGAAACTTGAGTTTTCTGAATATACAAGATGCGTTTTTATATCCTTTTCGAGATATTCAATGTCAAAATGTGCCCAAAACTTTTGTATATATCTATATCTATATATATTAGTGATGGAACGATTCCAACATGATTCTGATGCAATTACCGATTCCGTTCTTTTTTAATTTCTAAATATAAAATTGCTTTTCTGAAGACTCTGATTACAGCAAAAACCCATGTAACATTTTCATAAACATAAAAATACACTTATGGGTATGATCTATAGATTTTAGTTTTACTGGTAGTTTACACTAAACATATATTTATCATTTCATCATTAATACGAGCTATAGAAATTTAAATTTTACAGAAAAACAAAGACATAAAAGCAATAAACAGAATCGTTTTGGACATCGTAAAATAGGCATTTTTTCCGATTCGTTTACCTCCAAGAGTTCTGTCTTTTCAGTTTCTGATTTCGATTAATCGTCCCTATATATATATATATATATATATATATATATATATATATATATATATATATATATATATTCAGTCAATGTAATCTCTGACCTTCTTCAGAACCCATGGCATAGTAGACAAAGTACTTGTTAAAATTTAGTTGTAAGTTACTCTTTTTTGAGAGTTGAGAGTTCAATTTTTAGTGTGAGTTACACTCAAAATATAATTGCAAATTATTTAGGACTTCTAACCCGGTTATGGCTGACGGAACGAGAATATACTAACCCCATTGATTAAATCAAGGTTCTGATCAAAATTCTGTGCAAACTCCCAAGTTTGACACAAAGACTCCTGAGTTCGACAAGACACACCTTGAATAAGGTTGGAGATTATAGTGGCCAAATCTCAAGATGAGATTAATAGTCCATATAATCCAAATTATCCATTCTCAACCTCAAAAATTCACAAACATAATATAATTCCGTTGTGTTATTACCAAGTGTATTTTTTAAGTGTCTTTAGACCCAAAGGTCACTTGAGGTAAAGGATTAATGAGATTTTCATTAAAAATTCTATAAGACGATTGGAAATAATACGTGGAAACGGCTGGATCTGATTACTTAAGAGGACAGCTAAACAAGTATTTTTTGTGTCATTGGACTTAGGAACGACTATGTTGTAGTTAGAAGGGAAACAGTCTGGTAATATTCCATTCAACAGATAGGAAATTCTTAAAAGGAATCATTGTTCATAGAAATTTGGTTCAGTATATATATATATATATATATATATGTATGTAAGTGAACGTGTCCGTGTGTGTATCTGTTTGTCTTTCTGTACATTTCCCTACGCAATAATTGTCAATTTTAAGTGTACAGACTCGAAATTTGATATACAGGGTACTGAGATTTGGAAAAATCTTTGTAATCCATTTTCGGCCAGAAATTTGGCTGTTAAGGGGTCAAAGTTCAACGATTTGACCTTTGAGAACTCTACCAAACTCCTTCGCCAATTTTGGGTATAAACAATTGAAATTTTAGATAAAGATTCCTTGGACATGGATCTAACTGAATAACTTGATTTGAGCCCAAAACAATAAATGTTATGGGGTTATAATAGGGGTCAAAGTTTTAAAAAATTCGACCTCTGCAGTCTCTACCAAATTGCTCAGACAATTTCTGGTCTAACCATTTGAAATTTTACATAAAGGGTATTCAGAGATATGTCAAGCTTTTTAATCAGTTTGGGTCGAAAATTTTTAGTCACCAATGTATGTATGTATGTATGTATGCATGTCTGCCTAAAACTTTCAACAAAGGCGACGAATTTTACAAGATCAGTATCGTTTTGAAGTGCGATCTTTCAGACGACAAATATCGAAACACTGACTAAAAACATTAATATCTTCACCTTCAACTGGGCACTTTTCTACAGGGAGGGGTCGCTTTTTTCGCCTATATTTTCGAAAGTCATCCCCTCTTTTCGATTGTCTAGCCTTAATTTAAACCTACGTCACTTTCGGTTGGCAGTGGTCGTAACAGCAAAGGCGTCACGTTTTTCCCCCGTTCTTTTCCTCCTTTGCAGTACAGGTTCGAGCCTGCCTTCCTACTGCAATTTTTTTTTTTTTTTGCTTAACACACACCTTCAAACACCCGGGCAACACCGGGCTGAAATGCTAGTATATCGATAAAAGTGAAATTGTCTCTATGTGTGTGAGTGTGTGTACATTTTCCTAGATAACTACTCTGTCAATTTTCAGTCTACAGACTCGAGATTTAGCATAAGGGGTATTGAGATTTGGAAAAATCTTTTCAATCGCTTTTCGGTCAGACATTTAGTAGTCAAGGGGTCAAAGTTCAACGATTTCACCTTTGAAAACTCTACCAAACCCCTCCGCCGATTTTGAGTCTAAACACTTGAAATTTTAAAAGTAGGCTACTTGGACATGGATTAAAATTTTTAATTTGATTTGTGCCCAAAAGAATAAATGTTAAAGGGTCAAATTTGGGGTCAAATTTAAAAAAAATAAGCTCTACCAAAGTACTCAGCCAATTTTTGCTGTAAACGTCTGAAATTTTACATAAAGTGTATTCAGACATAGAGCAAGGTTTTAAATCGGTTTTTGGCCGAAAATTTGGCTGCCTAAGGGTCAAGGTTGAAAGAGTTGACCTTTGCAGACTATAGCAAATTCCTCCGCCAATTTTTGGTCTAAACACTTGAAATTTTAGATGTCGGTTACCTGGACACAAGTCAAACATTTTAATCTATATATACATATGCACATAAAATTATTAACAGTACATAGGGCCCGAGCAGTACGTTTTTTAAAATATTCACAGAACTTTTTAATAATAATTATAATTATGACAAAAAAATTAATAAACAAATAAATATAAAGAATTAGCGTCCAAAATTCTCAGTTGTAACATCGGTTTTTAATATTTTGTAATTAACATTCTTTATATTTATTAATTTGTTTATTTATTTATTTATTTTATCATAATTATAACTAGTATTAAAAAGTTCTGCGAATATTTAAAAAAAAACGTACCCAGAAAGACACCTATTTATTTAAATATATTTTGTTTAAATACGGTCGTCTTGTTACTTACATTAAAAAGTTTTATGTAAATAGAAAAAAATTAATCCTTAAATGTTTTGTAAATATTTAATATTAAAAACATGTTTTGTAAATATATTTTTTTCTTTTAAATCTTAAAAAGTTTTGTAAATAAATTTTTTAAAAATTTTGCTCGCAAACATTCGACCATATCTGCTATTTAACGTGTTTACTAACAACCAGCGGCAATTTCAAGGTCGAACAATGGGTGTCACTTGAAATGTGTGCCAGTTTTCATCTTCTGCTACAGGGTATCTATTCTTTACTGCATCCATTACCATTCCATTTAGAACTTCTCCATTCACACACACAAAAACCGACTTTATGTGTAGATTGAATATTTATCAGAATAGGACGCAAACATGAATTTGATATTTCAATAATTCTATTCTGAGAATCTCAGATTCTACATTTTGTTATGCTAATTAAGAGCATCAAACGCAAGCAATCGATTCTATTCTTGAAAACTCTAAGAAATGTAAACATTGAAAAAGGAAAAGAATTTTAGCAGTAAATTTAGTCAGGAGAAAGTTGCAATTTCAGCTCATTAAAAAGCGTTTCACGATTTTCAACAATTTTAGGAAATGGATCATTTTCATATTGTAATTGGACGGATATGCTATTATTGGCGACGGAGACTTATGATACGCGTAGGCTACATATCTCGAAAACTTTCGAAATATGTAAATCAGTTCAGTTTACTTTGTATAGTTAATGGAAACCAAAGTTAAGCAACGTAGAACCAGGCCAGTATCAGAGTGGCGACCATTTGGTAATACCAGATGCTCTATGTTGAAATGAAAATTCCCATTCCTCTCTCTTTCTCTCTCCATTTCTCTCACTTCTTTGCATTTTATTGATTCAAGCATCTATATATTAATACGATAGTGTGTGTTATTTTCTGTGTCATTTAATTGCTATATACTTTCATTTCTTGTAATAAATAATTTTACCAAGAATTCTTCATAAGTTTTGGTTTCGGTTATAACTGATGGCACTGAAGACATTTAATTTTTTTTATAAATAATTTTATTGAGAATTCTTCATAATTTTGGTTTTGGTTCATATTATAGCTGATGGCACTTAAGTCATCTACTTTTTTTTATAAATAATTTTACCAAGAATTCCTCATAAATTTTGGTTTCGATTTCCATTATAGCTAGTGGCACTCCAATCTTATTTTTATTTTTTTAAAATAATTTTATCAAGAATTCTTCATAAGTATTCGTTTCGGTTTCGATATTAACTGATGGCACCTTAGTAATCTTTTTTTTTTCTAAATAATTTTATCAAGAACTCTTCATAAGTTATGGCTTCGGTTATAGCTGAAGAAACTAAAGCTATATATATATATTCATAAGTTTGGGATTCAGTTTCGATTCGAGCTGATGAACCCAAGTCATATAGATATATTTTTTAGTTTGGATCTTTTTACTTACTTTATTATTTAGTCTAATCTATTATAATAAAGTCGTATTCCTGTCTGTTTGTTCGTTCATAGTTTAATATCTACAAAAGGTACATTGTTTCACAAATACATTTTCACACTGACAACAGACTTAGATACATTTTATTCCAGCAAAATTTCTATGCATACTTTGTATTAAAAAGAAATATACATTTACTAAATCTCCTCATTTGCATATTACATTAAAGCACATCTATTTTAATAATTAGCTCGAGGTAATTAATTATTTGTTGTAATAGAATCGTTTTAATTGTTCTATTTACAAATATTATTTAAATTTGATTTATTTAATTTATTTTTACTTTATTTTATATTTAATTTAATTTATTTTCAATAATTAATAGCTGACAACAGTTGCGTTTAAAACCGGAAGTAAGCTCATTAATTTAAACTATGAACGTTACTTTGCATTTGATTTTTATAGACCAAGATGGAGGTGTTTAATGCTCCACTAAATCCAACATGTGGTCAATTTTCCTAACAAGTTAGGATATTTGGTGAATCTTAAATTGTACATGACTAAGCCCTCTGCTCGGAAATATGTTTCAAGCGGGCAACGCCGAGTATATACAACTAATTTTTCTATAAAGATATATGAAGCAATTTATATTTATTACACAAATTCCATAATATACACTCTAAATAATATTTATAGGAAAAATATCAAATTATTAATTATAAACATCAAATCAAATTATAAACAAGTGAAGCATTCATGGTCCCCCGTGAGTGCACAGTAAGGCATAAAAAAATTACTAAATTCAGCATTTGCCTCCCCCTATTAACCCAAAAGTCGCCCAGGAGACGTCAAATCCTGGTGAAAATGAACAAACGGTGCAGTTTTAAGCCTTACCATATGTAAATTTGAGTTCTGCACCATACAAAAAAATGACTAAGTCCATTATCCCCCCCACTTTATTCAACCCCAAAAGTCCCCAAGGCCTTTACATATTTAAATTTGAGTTCAGCACCATGCAAAACTGCTAAATAGACATACACAGAAAATTTTGGACAAATATGGTTAAATACTCCCCAAAATGGAGTGTTTTTATTAGTCCTAAAAGAGCCCCTGAGGCACATCCAAGAGATATCGTGAAGTATAGACTAACAAAATTATATAGAAATCAGTTACAACTTTTCAGAAAGTTTTATAAAAATCCAAGGCATCAATTTTTTTTTAATAAGCACAAAAGTGTCAATTTTAACCATTATAACCCAAAAGACACTCCTGGGGAGAGAACAACCGGAGTTTGCATGGAAAACCTGTTCTGTTACTTTTTTTACTCCTATCATCTTTAATGTTTGTGCAAAATTTAAAAAAGAAAGAAAAGTGCAAACAGAATAATAATCAAGGGTGAATTTACATGTCTAGTTTTAGTTAAATTCATGAATATAAATATTTGATTTGTTATTAAACTTTTTAAAATAAACAATTAAAAAGTAATTTACACAATCACACAATTCATATCTGTACGTACCTCATTACCTTCTACCATACTTTTAAAAGGTGAGATCGCATGATTACCTTAGATTCAATGCAAAATGTAATTTTTTTAAAAAGTTTCATCTAATATCTGTAGTTGGTCGAATGTGAAACTCCATCTAAAACACTTTCTTAGCCTTCATACTGTCTGTTCTCTTTAAAGATGGTACAATAGCATAATTATTTTTTCTGTGTGATCATTAATATAACCGATAGCAATACCGTCATGGAAAGAAAAAAAGAATTGCAAAATCTAACGTCTAAAATTTAATCATCTCCCCTGACTGGAATATACGTGCGACTGGCGAGTGTTTATGAATATTTAGAAGAAATTACTTTGATTTTTTTTTTTTATTCAATTTTCACCCCAAACAAGGCACAGAGCCACTTTGAAGCAGGGGGCTACTATCAGGGACATAATTTGCAGGAACATTATGAAGGGAGATGAGTAGAAAGATGTTGTTCACATTACACTTGAACTTCTGCATATCAGTACAGTTGGGAAAGCAGAATCCCGGAAGGCAGTTCCAAAGACCTACAGTTCTGGGGAAGAAAATATTGGAGTAAAAGGCTATCTTGCACCTAGGGTTCTCTACTGTAAAGTGGTGAGACTTAGTGGCTTGTCGGGTTTGTCAGGGGTAGTTATGTCAAGGAGGTACAAGTGTTTGCAGTTCGTCAGAGCATTCACCATTAAAGTATTTGTAGAACAGACAAAGGGATGCAACATCTCGTCTATGGGACAGAGGCTGAAGCCTAGATGACAGTTTAGGACCTATCAGGTTGGCGACTCTCTTTTGAACCCTGTCCAGGAGTGAAAGACAAGCAGCAGATGCACCAGCCTCGATGTGACAAGAGTACTCAATACATGGGTGAATGGTGGCCTTATAGAGGTACAGGATACTTTCAGGTGTAAGTAGTTTTCTAGCACGGTAGAGGGAGCAAATCTTCTTTGCAGCAGCCTTGGCAATGCTCTCAATGTATCTATTCAAGTTCATATTCCCTGTAAACGTTAGGCTGAGGAGTGTAAAAGAAGTACTTTCAGGCAATGTGTTCTTGGCCATTGTTATTGGTGGTAGAGAAGGTTTCTTGTAGTTATTGAAGAAAACACACTTACTCTTAGCAGCATTGAATGTGACCATCCATTTTTGTCCCCATTCCACTACTGATTGGAGGTCATCCTCTAGTGTTTCTGCCATTTCCTTGGATATGTGTTCATTTGTTTTCCCCTCATATCTGTTATAGAGAGCGGTGTCATCTGCAAATATACCCATCTCCGAAACAATTTTATCAGGGAGATCATTTATAAATATCAGGAATAATAGAGGTTCAAGGATAGACCCCTGAGGTACTCCCACATTTATGTCGTATTGTTTAGATGTACGACCGTCGAGGACAACTTGGATTTTTCTCTTACTTAAGAAGGATTTAATTACATTATGAATTCTTCCATTGATTCCATATGATCTAATTTTCCTTAGAAGACCATCGTGCCATACCCTGTCAAAAGCCTTAGATATATCAAGGGCCACCGCTCTACCCTCCCCTGTTTTATCCAATGAATGGTATATACGTTCAGAAACTACAGTTAAGATATCTGCTGTTGAACGGGCTTGCCTGAATTCATATTGTTTGTCAGTCAGGAGTTTAGCAGCTGTTAGATGCTGGACTAGGGCTTCATTAACTAAGGACTCAAATATTTTGGCGAAAAGCGGGAGGAGGCTAATGGGGCGATAATTTAGTGGGTCAGTTCTTTCACCAGAATTCTTCAAGACCACAGAAGCGGTTTTCCAACAGTCGGGAAAGCAAGATTCGTTGAGGCATTTATTGTAAAGTTTGGAGAGAACTAAAGCAACCTCTGCAGAGCATTTTTTTTAATAGCACAGCCGGGATGAGATCTGATCCACATGCTTTTGAGGTGTCTAGGCTTTTTATAATACCATGTACCTGAGAAGGGTGATTTTCAAATCGTCTAGTGTGGCGTCTGTCTGCAAAGGAAAGTCAGGAAGAGAGTGGTGTGCCGGGTCCAGTGTGGAGTTTGAGGCAAACCGACTGGCAAGCAGATTAGCCTTGTCAGTTGCCGTGCAAGCAACCTCATGATTGTTTGCTAGTGGGGGAATCGCCTATTATTTACTACGCTGTTGTAGATTTTCCAAAAATCACGGGTTCCTAATTTCTGTGCTTCGATGCGTTTTCTGGTGGTTTCAGAGTAATCTGTCTTAGCTGTCGCTATCACTCTCTTACAATTATTTCTAGCTTCTATATACTTCTGTTTGTTTGAGTTGGACTTATGTCGGTTTAATCTGTGGAACGCATGCTGCCTTTGACAAATGGCAGCTGCACAAGCAGAAGTAAACCATTGGGGAGAGTGGGGCTTGCTATAGAATTTCCGTATGGGAACATGTGCTTCAATTGCAGTTTTGAACCATTCAGTGGTCTCATTTGCACACTGTTCCGCTTGAAGAGAAAATATATTTTGCCATGGAGCATCTCTGTGAGATCCGTAATGGCTTCCCAGTCAACCTTTTTGTAATACCTCGTTGTTTTGAGTAGTGGGTCTTCAGTTTTAGGGCGAGAATTTAGGGTGATTTCTACCATTATCACAGCATGATCAACATTCCCGAGTGGGCTGTGGGCATTTGTTGTACAATCATCGGGAACCGTTGTCAAAAAGAGATCTAGAAGTGAGGCATGTTGATCCTGCTGGTCTGTGAAATGTGTCGGAAATGTGACCGTCTGAGATAGGGAATAGGATATAGAGAAGCTATGTGTTGCGCTACCAGCGCAGGAAGAATATTCCACCAGGAAGATAAAGGTATGAGTGAATGAATGTGCACAATAAATCTTATAAAGTTTTAACCCAGCTATAGACAAAGCAAAGATTTTCCACCTGTGGAACACGTTACCATGCAATGTTTCCCTGTTGATTACAACATGGTTGTATTCAAATCCAATATGAACATATTCTTGTCCCAATAAGTAATAACATTCATTTCATACCATTGGCCAATGTTAGTTTTTTTTTTCTTGTTTTATAAAGGACTCACCACTTATCAAGCCCTAACGGCCACTCGAGGATAAGGGTTAATGAGTGCAGAGTAGTCAATGGGAAAATGTAGTAATCGTTAATAGTGGAAATTTGGTAAATTGGGTTACTTAAGGGGACGGCTCATCAAGAACTTGTTCATGTTGGACTTCATGACAGCCATATTGTAATGAGCTGGAAAGCAGGAAAACGGAACAGAGTTCCACAGGCGTGCAGTTCTAAGAAAGAAGCTTTATTCATGGAATCTAAGTTTAGGTCTAGGCACAGATAAAGAGTGCGGGAAATTATTATTATTTTTTTTTTTTTTTTTACACAGTGATCACCACTTATCAAGGCCCGGAAGCCACTCAGGGATAAGGGTTATTGCAAGTACATTATGTTAGTGAGGAGATTTGCTGAAATGTTTACTTAAGGGGGCGGTTCATTAGGAATTTGTTAACATATTGATAGTGGTTTCAGTTAGGCGGGTGTTTTTCATGAAAGTCAGTCAAGGGGGAGGGCATAGATTGGAGCTTCGATGAACACCTGCCACTACTTCTATAATGTTCCTCATCTTTCGTCTGAAAATCATTTCATTATCTCTTATCAAGGACAAGAGCCACTCGAGGATATATGATGACCCAATAGTCATATATATATATTTATTTATTCACTGATTTATTTTATGTTTTTTAAATTTTCAGATTAAGATGTAAAATTTGTATCATATGGATTGTTCAGAATACATCTTGAGTGGTCTTCGCACAACGTTTTGCTCAACATAATCTCCGATCTTCTTCAAGGGCATCTCGTAAAACTCGAGAATCTGCATGGAATTTTAGACAGAACCTTTTATTTAATCGATGGGGATAGTATGCTTTCACTCCGTCAGCCATGACCAAATACTAGCCTTAAGTAATTCGTAGTTGTATTCTTCATATCACCTACACTAAGGTTTGAACCTTCAACTTCCAGAAGAATGTCATTCACAACTGAATTTTATCTAATACTTTATTTGTTATGCTGCGGATTAAATAAAACGTTCAGTTCGAAATTCCATGCAAGTTCCCAAGTTTGACAGACAGATTTTCAAATTAAACAATATACACTTTAAAAAGGTCGGTGGTTACATTGGCCTAAACGTTGTACAAATAACATTGAAGATGAGAACAGAACTCCAAATATTACTGATTCATTCCATATGTGGTAATGTTTATTGCGCCAGTTATATGGTCCAAATTAAACACTTTAAAATTATGTCAGTAACTACATTATTAAACATACTATACATAGGGCAAGTATTTAGCTAGTGATTATGGATATTTGGATGAAACTAGCTCAACCCGGTCAGAATCTCCAACCAGAAAGGCAGGTAAAAATATTAGTGGATGAATAACCACAAAATTTCTCATCGGATTTAAATCCAACTATATGCAAATGTGGTGCAATATCTTCACGAAACCAAGTTGTCCGATGGTTTCGTGATCACCACATGTTTTGACTGGTCTTTCTCTGTTTCCTTCCACGCCCACGTTATTTTAAGATCTGTAGAAAGAAGAGATGAGTACGGTCCAGTCGACGAAGGTTGAATTTGTTCCTGGAGAAAAGAAAAGTTGCCAAGGAATCAAAAGAAAATGTCAGAGGGCGCTTGTTATAAACAATAATTATGTTTATTAACATAATCATCAACAAACACCACGGAATGGGAGTGATTGTGGTTGACTGGCGGAATAAAATTTTCTTAGAAAATCTTAACTGCAAATAGGCAGCGTTAATGATGAAGAACGGAGTGGCAACGGATTTAGTTCTTTAAGCGGCGACAAAAAAAAAACAAAACGAACCAACTCGATTTTTCGGTTTGGGTATCCTATTTGTTGGCCCGAATCCTTGAACAATCAGTTTCTGATTGGTCAGCCAATGGAGATTGCCGACTAATGGCTGTCGTCGTAACAATCACCCTGGTTAGCCTCTGATTGGTTTTAGATAATCGGCCAATTAGTTGCAGTCATTGGGAGGGCCTATACAGAGCAATTCTGTGATTAGTTGATGAATGCTGTTTAGCCACCCAGTCCTTGTGCCAAACTTGTACTCAATTTCAAGTTATGCCGCCCCAAAATGTTTGCCAACCTAGAAATATATTTATTGTTTATAATTTTCAGCAAATGCAAACACCTGCCATTTGTTTTGTTTTAGTCTTATAGATCTTTGCTCGAGTCACAATCTCTTTGCATTTGTTGAATTCCCAAAACGAATTTATTTTACTTATATAATTTGTTTATAATTTTGAAAGATTCCTACACCTGCAGATGGTTTTTGTTTTATCGACAATTTTATAGGTCAATCCTGTCCTTTCTCGGGTCACCATCTCTTTGCACTCAATGACAGTTTATTACACTTGGTTCTTAAACAATGTTGGCTACCCAAACGAATTTTATACTGTTCAATAAAACAATTATTATAATAATTTAATTAATTATTATTTAATTAACTTTGCGCGTCAATTTTTTGACGCTTAACTAAAAGTATCATACTAAGCTCATTTGCAAGGAGTTCCTGTCTATGGAACACGTTACCAGAGAACTTCTTTCCTACTAATTACAACTTGGTCGTCTTCAAATCCAATATGAAAAAATACTGTCTTAAACCACCAAATAAAATGCAGTTCATACAATTGGTCAATGTTAGTACTCTCGTAATATTCCTCATATTTCGTCTAATAATCATTTTTGTTCCATTATCCTCGAACGGCTGTTGGCCTTAATAAGTGGTGACTCCACAATAAAAAAAAAAAATAGCCAGTTCATTTCATCTACGGTTGTAATTATTGGGCCAATTATACATCTAAAATTAAACAGCGAAATTATTTAATGAATTATATTATTAAATAAACTGTCCGTAAGGCAGATATAAAGCCAGTTCTTGTTTGTCCAATTGTTGAATAAATGAATTTATGATTGTAAGCAATTCTTCCAGCTTCCTGGCTTTTCAAAGCGTTGCTTATGTCGTCCATTTAGACGATTCTATTTTAAGATTGGCAATATTTAGCCTCCGGCAAATTTATGTTGACTTTTCCCCCTCCCGGCTCATGCAAATTGATAACCTTTGACACACTGCATTATTTACCAGGATTAGTCTCCCCACCCTCCTCCGCAAGCACAGACTTTTGCGACTTCGTTGAGGATGGCCAGCCACTAGGTTTCCAATATTTCCTTATGAAGGAAAGCACAGGAAAATGTTTAGGGTAGAGAGTAGAGTACGAAAAGAGACAATTTTTTTTATAAACAAAAATAAAATACGAGGAAACTAAGAGAAGGAAAATGAATTATTGATATTAGACTTTGGAATAAAAGGCAAAGAATGATAACTGATTTAAGAACATTGAATAGCGAACAACATTTGATTGCACGTTGCATGATATTAATGAGAACACAGCCACTCCGGAAGCATTAATTTAAGTATGCTTATATGAAACCGAAAAAATATAACATTGATCTCGTTGCGTTTGTCTATAGAGCAAACATAAAACAATATCTGAACATTCAGACATGTAAGAATTTTTAAATCAGTTTAAACGATTTTCTATTCAAAAATTTAAATGCTTCCAAATTTTTTTCAAATTTCGAACGGTAATAAAATAATTCATTTATTTTTTAGACATTTTAATATACGTTTTCTACAAAGCAAAACCTTCACTTCTTTTAACTTTACCATTAACCCTAAGTCCAGATGGATATAATAAATTACCAATAGAGATTTGGTATCTGTTTGTCTAAAGCCGAAACTATACTATTACTTCTATTAATTGTACTATCTTTTAATGCTCAACTTATGAGGGGGGGTAGTGTACTATCTGTTCTACTGTTATGAACCAACCCTCCCAGGTATTACCTCCTCCTCTTAGAAGGAGATTGTATACAATTTTCCCAGGCCAGCAAAATTAAAAAAAAAAAAAACTAAAACAAAATATGAGGGAAGAAGAAAAGAGAGAAAGTAAATTATTGATATTATTATTCGGAGTGAAAGTCGAAGAATGCTAATGGATTTGAAAGCATTGAATGGAGAGCAACATTTGCTTGAATGTAGCAGGATATTACTGAAGACATGATCTTTCCAGAAATACCAATTCAAGCCTGCCATATGAAACCAAACGTATTTACTGTGCTTTTCTATAGAACAAAAATATTTTTTATTTTAATTTGATCATGCGGTAAGAATTTTGAAATCAGTTTAAATAATTTTCTATTCTCCAATTCAAATATTCCCGAATTTTGTTCAAATTGTGGCTAAATGATTTAATTTGTGACAAACCTGTTCTTTCGGCAGCCTGTAAGATCTGATGCAGACAGAAGGAGTGAAAAGAAAAGAAAAGAAAAAAAATGGAAAAAAAAAGAAATTGCCGCCTTTTTATATGCTTGTTCAATATGCAAATGAGATGCTTCTGGTTGGATATAAAAGAGTCTGATTTTTCAGAAGTGGTATTTTTAAACTTGACTATTGAATTGGCAAGTTTTGTCAGCAGTGCGTCGTGTGTTACAGTTAGGAGGTTCTTGATAGCAGAACATAGAGTGTTGAAAGTGTGGCATCATTGACTCTTGATTTCTTTTTACCTCACATATTTCAAAGAATCAAAATAAATCATTTTGTTCCTTGAGAATTTACTTTTTTATTATTATTTAAACTTAACTTTTTTCTTATTAATTTCAAATAGTAAAATATGCAGCATCTGAGAAAGAGAGTTTTTGTTTTTCAAAAATAAAATATGGTTGGATTGTTTTGTTATATCGAGGCTCTGTGTAGATGATATTGCACGACATAGTGTGAAGAACATCTCTACTTTGAACTTTTTTAAGGCACGTGTAATAAGAATTGAGCAAGACGCTCTAAGAAAATTTTAAATCTATATATCTATAAAAGTGAAATTGTCTGTTTGTCTGTCTGTATGTACACATTTCCCTACCAAATTACTCTGTCAATTTTTAGTCTACAGACTCGAGATTTGACATAGGGCTATTGAGATTTGGGAAAATCTTTTTAATCGGTTTTTGGTCAGAAATTTGGCTGTCAGGGGTAAAAGTTCAACGATTTGAGCTTTGAAAACTCTACCAAAATCTTCTGCCAATTTTGGGTCTAAACACTTGAAATTTTAGATGTAGATTACTTGGACACGGATCAAACTTTTTAACTTGATTTGAGCCCCAAAACAATAAATGTTAAAGGGTCAAAATTGGGGTTAAAGTTAAAAACAAATGACTTCTCAATTAATGTTTGGTCTAAAAATTTGAAATTTTACATAAAGTATATTCAGACATAAGGCAAGGTTTCTAATCGTTTTTTTTCCGAAAATGCAGTTGTCAAGGGGTCAAAGTTAAAGAGATTTGACCTTTGCGGTTTCTAGCAAACTATTCAGTCAATTTTGGGTCTAAACATTTGAAATTTTACATAAAGGGTATTCAGGCATGCAGCAAGCTTTTTAATCAGTTCTTGGGCTAGAGTTTGGCTGACAAGAAGTCAAAGTTGAAAGAGATAACTTTTGCAAACTCTACCAAACTCCTCCGCCAATTTTAGGTCTAAACCCTTGTAATATTAGATATAGGTTACCTGGACACGAGTCAAACTTTTTAATATAAAAATACATATACAGAAAAAGTTATGAACAGTACATAGAGCCCACGCAAAGCCGGACTGAACTGCTAGTGTTCAATAAAATAAACAATCAATTTTTGCTTTGGTTTAGAAGCTGTTTATTTTCAGTTTCCTAAACAAAAAGAAACTATAATACTATGCAAATGAAGCATATTTATTAATGAAGATTGTGCTATGTTTTAATACTCAAGTGAGTTAGTGTAGTATCCGTTCTGTTGTTATGATGCTATCCTCCCAGGAATTACGTCCTTCTTAAAGAAAGGAAGCATAGTATGCTTTTGTTCATCATGCTATTAAAAATATATGACTGAAAGGAGCATATACTTTTGCAAGTAAATAAAATAAAATCACAGAATTTACATTTTATGGATGTCAAACACAAATACACAATTCATATTAATATTTTACCTGTTTTTATTCAAATGAAAAATCTTTATTCAAATAATGTTGTTAAAGAATGCATATGGGGTTTGATCTCCAAGTCCAAGCAGGAGTGCATGAACAAACAAAAAAAGTCTAACTAAAACAGTAGAGGCGTATCTCATATATGTATATATATATATAAATGACTGTCTTTCTGTGTGTGCAGACCGGTCTCTTCTAAACTACTCTGTCAATTTTGATGTATAGACTTGATAAACGATTTTAACTTGTGGAACAAATTTTCGATTTAGTTTTTAGCCGGTAAAAATAGCTGATAAGTGGGTCAACAGTGAAAAATTGGAAGTTGCCGGGCTTAAGGAGATATTTTATATTTTTTAACTTTTTAAATTAATACTATATATTACATAAAATATAATAGTCAATAGAGAATTGGCTCTATAATAATAATTATGAAATTTGCATAAAATACAATACCATATTTAAGCGTAGTTTATGACCACGAAAATGCCAAGAGGCTTGCTAGTATATATATTGTGTGTGTCTTTCTTGTCTTGTCTGTGCAGAACAGTTTCTAAAAAACTGTCAATTTCTGGTCTACAAACTTGTAATTGGATATATAGGGGATTTGGACGTGGAATAAATGCGATTTAGTTTTTAGCCTTTAAACTCCCTGCTAAGGGTACAAAATTGAAAAAGATTGAAACTTATCAGGTGTAAATCGACTAAACGTGTTACTTTTATGCATGCGCAAATATGTTAATTTTTAAAGTTTTGCTATGCATATGGACTTATCTCAGATGGTAAAGAGCAACACTGGAAAGTTATAGGATTTGGTTTCGAGTTTAGATGATGGCACCCAAGTCACCCGGATTTTTATTGTTTTTTTGTTACTTATTTGTATGTAACTGCTACGTTACATTGGGTACAATATAATAATCAATAGAGTATTGGCTCTATAATAATAAATATGAAATCTGTATGAATTAAAATATCATATTGAAGTGTATTTTACGACTGGGTAACGCCGAGGTGGCTGCTAGTATTTAAATGTATTTTTGAGGAAAAAAATAAAGGGATGTATGAAGACTTGGACAGGCACTGGTTATTCTGAAAGCCATTTCCTAAAAGTCTCTAATGCATGCCAGCATGTAAAACGGATATTACACTGAATATGCTCATGATTTTTATGTATGAGAGAGAGAGAGAGAGAGAAATAGGAGGAAGAAAGGAGAGAGAGACAGAAAAAAGACACATATATTGTATACAGCTGTGTATGCATATATCAGGCGATGGCAATACTCGTCCATAAACTGTAGCCATTATGCATGTGTATATATATATATATATATGTGTGTGTGTGTGTGTGTGTGTATACAGACACATACATATATATGCAAAAACACACACACACATTGACAAAGAAACGTTTTATGGCTTGCAACATGCAACAAAAAAAGATAGCAACCATACTAAAACAGCAGCATATGTCAGAATGAAAATTTTTATCGGTAGAGAAGCCAGATTTGCACATTTCCTATTATGCGTGTGTTTGTGTGTGTATGTTTAATGCCACAGTTATCGTCCAGAAAGATTTTGAGTGACTTTGATAAATGCCAACGTTTTAACGTCCAGATTACAAGGTCAGCGCATTTCTACCATGGCACGGTGATCTCAATGGCAATCTCAGCTTCTTCATTCCTGTAGAAGGAAGCCTGGGCTTGTGAAGGTCATACGTGGTTAAAAATTGAACTAAACTTATTGTGAAACTACAAGATACGAGAACGACTTCAGAGAAACATAATTGTTGGCATCTTCACGGTGAAGATAAAACTGATGTGTTCGTTAGATTCTGAATAAGAAGCTGCAGACTAGTCAGAGTATTGATCCATATGTAATGCAATCACCAAAAATAAGAAGAAAAAAAAAACAAGACTCGATTCAGAAACACCATTGCAAATAAAGAATAATAAGCTAGAACCAGTAGGTTTAGCTTTATAAAAAAATTGAATGTGTGCGTAGCTGTTTGCAAAGATTTCTAGCAATATTCTTAAACAGTGATGAATATGACAATTCGTATAATTTCAATTATCCAGACTTCTGTTCTCATCTTAGGTATTATACTTATGTTTTGGTTGATGTAACCCCCAAACTTCGTCAGGTGCATTTTATCAAACTCAGAATTCCCAATAGAATTTTTAAACTAAATCTGTTATTTAATTCACCAATGTGTATTGTTCTTGTTCCGTCTGCCATGATCGGATAAAGTGCCAACTAATAAGCAGTTCTAAGTGACGATCATTTAGAGGTTGACTAGCGAGGGTATCCGGCGTTTCCCGGGTGTTTGGTGGTGTGTGCTGAGCACAAAATAAAGTGGTAGTAGACAGGGAGGTTCAAACCTGTGACGAACCATTGATGCAAAGGCGGAACAGAAAGTGAAAGCAAGCGTGAAGTTTTACCGCTATGCTACGAAGCCATAGCAAGTGGAAAGCGTTCACGTTTAGTAATGTCAATCAAAATGTTGACTTGTTACGTGAATGCAGAAATGAATGTTGGCTGAAGGCCAGTTCAGCTCTCCGCCATTTCGTTAATTTGTTTTCAACGATGTTGGGGAAAACCAGCTCCTCCCAAGAGGGGACAGCTCTCCAAATGAATAGCGATTGTTTGATATGAACGGTTTTCTCCACATTGATCAAAGCTAACTGCTTTTCTGGAGGTCCCAGCCGAGAAGGCCAGTGAATGACATTTGCTTTCAATTCAGTTTCGCTTTTAAACGAAAAACACAAAGACGCAAGAAGATGGAATAGCACGAATTTTATAAAAGTCGATCAAAATAAATCTAGATATGACGTCCATTTGCAAATCGTAGATATTATGATCTAGGGAGTATATAAAAAGTTGTAAAAAATAGTAACCCTCTCGAGACCACCCCCCGTTAGAAAAAAAGCCTTTGCTGGACATACAAAAATGCACGAGGCCGTTTTGTGTTTTATATATAGATGGTTAAATCCTAATTACAGTCGAATCCCAAAATACAATTACGAATTACTCAGGACTTCTCTTTGTTCACGGCTGATAGAATCGGAGCAAGTTATTTCTGTAAATAAAAAAAAAAAAGTTCAGTTCGAAATTCCATATGGATTCAAGAGTTCAACCAAATGTGCCTGAAAAAGATCTGAGGTTAATTTGCTTTCATTTTGTAAGATTAACATCCAATATCAATCAACCCTTTTCTTCAAGGTTATGAAACAGAATACGATATTCGTTTACACTACCATTTCAGATGTGCGACATCAATTAACACTATCATTTCAGGCACACGGCATTGGTTAACACTATCATTTCAAACACGTGGCATCGGTCAACACTATCATTTTGGACACAGGGCATCGGTGAACACTATCATTTCGGACACAGGGCATCGGTCAACACTATCATTTCGGACACAGGGCATCGGTTAACACTATCATTTTGGATACAGGGCATCGGTCAACACTATCATTTCGGACACAGGGCATCGGTTAACACTATCATTTCAAACACACGACATCGATCAACACACATTTCAAATACGCGGCATCGATCAACACTATCATTTCAAACATGCGGCATCAGTCAACACTATCATTTCAGACAGAGAGCATCGGTTAACACTATCATTTTGGACACAGGGCATCCGTCAACACTATCATTTCGGACACAGGGCATCCGTCAACACTATAATGTCGGACACAGGGCATCCGTCAACACTGTCAATTCGGACAGAGGGCATCCGTCAACACTATCATTTTGGACACAGGGCATCCACCAACACTATCATTTCGGACACAGGGCATCCGTCAACACTATCATTTCAGACACATGGCATCCGTCAACACTATCATTTCGGACACAAGGCATCCGTCAACACTGTCATTTCGGACAGAGGGCATCCGTCAACACTATCATTTCGGACAGAGGGCATCCGTCAACACTATCATTTCGGACACAGGGCATCCGTCAACACTATCATTTCGGACACAGGACATCATTTAAAACTATTTTTAGGAGCATGATGATTGCAGTGACTAATATATGAGTAACATCCATTGTTTTGGAAAGGAAAAGATGTGTTTGGTTTTATGGCAAATCAAACACTCTTATTCTAATCCAGATATGGTTTGTACATGTATATGATTTGTATAATCGGAAAATAAAAAGTTCATCAGGAAATGTATATGATTTGTATAATCGGAAAATAAAAAGTTCATCAGGAAATGTATATGATTTGTATAATCGGAAAATAAAAAGTTCATCAGGAAATGTATATGATTTGTATAATCGGAAAATAAAAAGTTCATCAGGAAATGTATATGATTTGTATAATCGGAAAATAAAAAGTTCATCAGGAAATGTATATGATTTGTATAATCGGAAAATAAAAAGTTCATCAGGAAATGTATATGATTTGTATAATCGGAAAATAAAAAGTTCATCAGGAAATGTATATGATTTGTATAATCGGAAAATAAAAAGTTCATCAGGAAATGTATATGATTTGTATAATCGGAAAATAAAAAGTTTATCAGGAAATTCCATTGTATTATGTTTTTCTTCCATTTCCATTTGACCCATGATTTAATGTCAAGTCTTGTGATTTTGAGTATTTCCTGTTCTATGGGACTTTTTCGTTGTATTGTAATAGCTTTCATCTAAATCCATTTTTTCCTATTGTGCTATATCTGTTGCAGAACTGTTGATAGTTTTTGTTTCTTGTTTATGTCTAGAATAGGATTATTGACGTGGCTTTTCATGACGTTTAGACTTGGATGAAAACTATACTAGGTTTTGTCCGTGTGTTTGTGTAGTTTCCATACAGGAAGGTAGTTTTTGTTTGTTTTTTTTTAGAAAAGTTGATGGTCTTGATTTTGGAGGGACTCTGGTATTTTGAAGTTGTTTTTTTTTCTATCTTAGAGACTTGTAATGGTGTTAATTGTGGTTATTGAGTATCTTTTGTTGTGTAGGTAGGGTTTGGGACTGAAGACTGTTTATATTGTTGTATGAATGTCTAGTTTTTTTAATGATTTTTAGAAATTTGTTTGGATTCATCTTTGCTAGTTTTCTCATGAGCAGATTACATTTTTGGCATTCAGGATTGGAAGTGGTTTGTAATAGTTGAAATACTCTTGAATAAGCATAGGCTGGATGGGTGTTCTTGAAAATTTCTCAGGCTTTTGGGAAGGAAATATACTAGGTGTATTTGATTTTTTATTTTCAGAACAAATGTGGTTCTTTAAGCTAGCGAGTGATTTGCAATGCTCGCTTCAAAGATAGAATAAGCAATAATCCTGTACGAGGAATGGATTAGCTATGTGATCATGGGCTGACTAGTGTGATAAAGCCAGGGCGATTTATATAGGTTTTTGATCGATATAATTTACGAATCCACCTCTAACAGGTGGTCGATAGGATATAGAATAGAGAAATACCGCCACATCTATCATATACACATACACACACACAAACACAGGTAACATTTTTAAAAAAAATAGATCACTATGAAATAATTAAAATATTACCTACATATACACTACCCTTCCGTTTTACCCTCATATGTTGTACCTACTTTTAATTACTATTGACCATTCTATCCTGTTCCTATTTTTAATTAATATTTACCATTTCACCATATTCCTTCATTCTCATTTCATTTTTAAATAAAATGAGAATGATAGGGTTCAAAATAGACTATGTGGCCTGGTGGGAGATGTCCTTTTCTCTTCGCTGCAACCTCTATCTCACAAAAGAGATGTTGCGAGTTTGTCTCTGCTTTATCGTTATTTTCATGGAAAGTGTTCGACTGAGCTTCAATCTATGGTCCCCCCTCGCCAAACTTTCACAAGAAACACTAGACTAGCTGAAAACATTATCAATAATTTTCCCCACTCTTTATCTGTGCCTAAACCTAAACATATATTCCATGATCAAAGCTTCTTTCTTAGAACTGCCCGCCTGTGGAATTGTCTTCCGTTTTCCTGCTTTCCAGCTGTCTATAATATCGTTGTCTTCAAGTGCAACGTGAACAAGTTTCTGATGAGCCGTTCCACTTAAGTTAACAAATTTACCAAACTTCCATTACTATCGATTACTATATTGTCCTTTTGACTACTCTACACTCTTTAACCCTTATCCTTGAGTGGCCTATCGGCCTTGATAAGTGGTGACGCCTATGTAAAAAAAAAAAAAAAATGTCATTGAGCCATTTTTTCTAGATTTACATTTTGTATAATTCTAGCTCTCCTCTTCTGATAAGAAGCATTTAGCTTCGAAATGTCATGGCCTAAAGAGGCTTTTTCTTAAATTTCCTCATTGTTTTGATGATATAATAAAGTTATATATAACTTTTATTCTTCCTCTTTTATATATATATATATATATATATTCACTTGTCACTTTTTAAAAGATGGAATCGCCTGATCGTTTAAAACAAGACTCAAGGAAGGGTGCATGGTTCACAGTCTTATAATTATGTAGACTTCTGTTTCTTCATTTTACACAATTCACCATTTTAAATTTTTGCGGAGAGATATAAAAAACCCTATATAAACTGGTCCCCATTAATGTCAACATTTTATTGAATCGTGGGTTCGAATCTCATAATAGACTTTTTTTGCAATATCGTTTCAGCTATTTCCTATCAATCATTTTCATGAACACGATTTTTTTTATAATAAAAAAAAAGGTGAATAATTGATGTTTTCATTTCTTATCTTGATTGGAAAAGAAAAATGGAAGCATCAGGCATAGACGCATTATTCAGCGAGTATAGATATATATATATGTATGGCGATGAAGTTTTGTTTTGTTTACTGCAATAAAATTATTTACTTATTAATTTTTTTAAATTTTTTTAAAATAAAATAAATATATCGCATGTAAAAAAATAAAATTCTATAAAAAAATCGTTCTATTCTAATCAAATTGGTGAATACAAGTCCCATGGTTTCTTATTCCATTTCTGCATGTGTGCTTTCGATTTGATACGTCAAATCATAGGCAGGTGCTTATCTATTTTCTCTTACTTTTTAATGACTCGTACTTACCAAGTCTAAAATGAGCATCTGTCATGAATGTAAAATCGAAATCGATAATGTCTAACGGCTATAAATTTGTTAGTAATTACTATAAAATGTTATAAGTTTCGCGTGTGTGCATGTGTGTGCATATCTATATATCTATAAAAGTGAACGTGTCTGTCTGTCTGTCTGCATACATTTCCCTACGCAATAACTCTGTCAATTTTAAGTCTACAGACTCAAAATTTGATATACAGGGTACTGAGATTTGGAAAAATCTTTTTAATCCATTTTGGGCCAGAAATTTGGCTGTTAGGGGGTCAAAGTTCAACGATTTGATCCTTGAAAACTCTACCAAACTCCTTCGCCAATTTTGGGGATAGACAATTGAATTTTTAGATATAGGTTCGTTGGACATGGATCTAACTTAATAACTTGATTGGAGCCCAAAACAATAAATGTATAGGGGGTCATAATAGGGGTCAGAGTTTTAAAAAATTTGACCTCTGCGGTCTACCAAATTACAGACAATTTCTGGTCTAACCATTTGAAATTTTACATAAAGGGTATTCAGAGATAGGGAAAGTTTTTTAATCGGTTTGGGTCGAAAATGTTTAGTTATCAATATATAAATGTATGTATGTTTGCATGTCTGCCTAAAACTTTCGACAGAGGTGAAGGATTTTTACAAGATCAGTATCGTTTTGAAGTTCGACCTTTCAGACGACAAATATCGAAAAATTGGCTAAAACATTAATATCTTTACCTTCAACTGGGCCTGTTTCTACAGGGGGGGGGGTTCGCTTTTAACACCGATATTTTCAAAAGTCTCTCCTTTCGATTGTCTAGCCTTAATTTAAACTTACATCACTTCTGGTTTGGCGGTGGTCGTAACAGCAAAAACGTCACATTTTTCCCCGTCTTTTCCTCCTTTGTGGTACGAGTTCGAGCCTGCCTTCCTACTACCACTTTTTTTTTTTTTTTTGCTCAACATACACATCCACACACCCGGGCAACGATATAAAGGTTTATGTCTGCAGACCAAAAACTGAAGGAGTTTGGTAGACAAAATATTTTAAACAAATATCTTTACACATACATAAATATATAGAAAAAAGGGGGTTGTTTTTACTATAACGTTATACGCAAATATTACGCAAGTGTAAATCATTTAGGATATCTACATGGATATAATTACACGTAATAGTTAACTGAAGATGATCATCCTATCAGAAAACCGAAAAAACTAATGGGGAATTAATTAAAATGAATGTTTGAAAGAATATGCAAATTAACTAGATCTTTTGCAGATGAATGCAATTCCACGATCCATATATAACAAAGTTGTATTTTCTTTTTAAATAAATAGAAAAAAAGGGTTTTTAATATGAATTACAATACACACACACAAAAATCCATAGGAGTACAGTATATATATAAGTGATGGGACGATTCCAATATTTCCCCACTCGTGTCTGTACTTAAATCTAAACATATTCCATGAACAAAGCTTCTTTCTTGGAAATGCCTGCCTATGGAACTGTACTGAGAACCTGCTTTTCAGCTAACTATAATATGGTCGTCATTTAAGGAATTTTTTGTTGAACCCTTCCTTAAAATCACTAACGATCACTATGCTGTTGTCTCGATGACTAGTATACATTCATTAATCGAGTGGTCTTCAGAACTTGATAAGTATTGACTCATTTGTAAAAAAAAAAAAAAGAATGGCTGTGAATAACAAGGTCGTAATAAGAGCTTGGTAGTTGTTTCAGTAGCAAACCAAGAGGAATATAGAAAGAGCAGGTAGTGGTGATTACGATGGGAAGATGATGTGTTTATAGTAAAGTATATGTGCTATATTGATAATGAAAAGCTTTTCTGCATGAAATCACATTCATGTGATATTTCGGGGAAAGATACCTTCTTCAGATGTGTAAAAGTCAACAGGTAAAGGTTGTTAATTCATAGAAAGCAGCAGGTCTCTGTTCATTCTCAACAGAAAATGGATAACTCCTCTAAGGATGTGCCTGTGTGGGGAGTCTATTGTGAAATAACCTTTGCATGATTCCTAACCACACTTCTCGATTGCTTGAGTTTAATAGTGAGGAAAAAGTTCAAAGACACTAGAATCAATGCCAAGATAAATAGAGTTATTCTGATATTCCTAAAGGGTCACCCATGATGAGGTTCAAAGTTGCTGTACTAAAATTCATGCATATTATTCAGAGACAACATAATAAATAAGGTTAAACAAGAGCTAGAAAAAAAAAGAAATAATGAATATAATGCAGTTATGTTTTCTCAACAATTTTTATTAATTCTATCTTATTAATTTCTAATGTTTTCTTTAATGAAGAAAGCTCATTTTATCAAATGTCATGAGAGGGTATTCTCATTAAAACAATCGTCAATCCATGTGAGAATAATTTCAAGTACTAACACACCTACCACCATAATTTGAAGAGGAATGACGTCATCAACGGAAGTTAACCTTCTCCCACGTCTACTCGCCTATCCCCCACCCACTCTAATAAAAAAAGGTATAAAGCCTGGGATGATATTCTTAGTAAAATAATCGCCAAAACAATCTGTGAATGCGGGAAGTAATTCGTTTCTCATTAATTCAAGTTTGCAATGATGATTTTTTGTCACACAACACGTTGGACGGACAAGCGTATTAATATATAGATAATGCAGTTTTTTTTTTCTGGACGATTTTTAATAATTCTATCTTATTATTTTTCAAATGTTTTCTTCTATGAAGAAAACTCATTTTATCAAACTGTCATAAGGTTACATGATATTTTCTGTCATAATTTAGATTTTTTTTTATTAATCTTTTCTGTACATTTTTGCAATATTATACATAAGGGATGTTAGAATGTAACAAAGAAAAATCCTATTTTGCAACTAGAGAAAGTATTAAGGAATTTTTCAGTAGAAGTTAGTCAAAAATTTAAATCGAAGTATGCGGAAAATTATGCCACAAGCAGGAAGTCTACAAATGAGGTGTTGCCGAAGAAGCTGATGAAAAATCGTTATTAAGTTTTTTTTTGTGATGAAACTGAAAAAGCATATTTAAAGTTCTCCCCTCTCTTCCTGGGCTAAGGTAAGCTTAATATCATGCAATAGCTATGCAGCTCTGCACTATACGATATGTAATTTGATTGCATTTGTAAAACGAAATTAAATCTACAGCAAGATTAGAGCCAAAACAATGTTTGTATTTTTAATTTCTTTAGGCATTGCTACTGAAATGCTATAATCATTCAACATGCTAACATGGTGACGGCTTCTAGCACAACAAACTACTACTGCAAAACTGAGACATCACAGCTGATTGAGCATCCTATTGTGTGTCAGCAGAAGCCAGTTGTTATTGTTACATGCGATTGGAAAACGTCTTAAGTGATTTTCATCCAGAAAAAAAGGGTTGTTAAGGGGTCAAAATTGAAAAATTGGTACATGGAGGTCGTCGGATTTTCATGTTTGCTAATTCTTTCACGAATGTGCATATGTGAATCGGTCATATGTCAGAATACTTAGGTTAAGAATACGTAGGTTTGATAACACTTTCTAAATATCGTTTCAAGATGGCCTAATATCTATCGTACTTGACTCACAGTCTTTAGGTTTTTGTTTCGATCTCAGCTAGAGTATTTTTTTTTTACTTACAATAAGTGAAGTGTTTGAAAGAAATCAATCACATGCACATGTTTCAGTTTCTGTATGAATTAAAAGATAATATTTATGCGTTTTTTTCGACCGGCTTGCTAGTGTATATGATAAAATACATAATAAATCATAAAGCAAAATGTCGTGGAGACAAAATGTATGAAAGACAGAAAAAAAAAACAATTATACACAGAAAGAAATAAGTTGAAACTAGATATTTGACTGGTTTCTTTCAAATCAACAAACGTCTTCAGAAAGAAAAAAAACTCATTTGATGTATTTCTCCCCGTGTTCAATTGTTGTTTTGTTTTTATCTTCCATACACGCATGTATGCATTTGGAAAACTTGGATTATAAACGAATAAAAGTTTATTTAAAAAAAAAAACTTGAATTGAACTGCTTTCTAAATTGCGGATTTATTCAAATTTAAAACAAAGCTCCCAAAGAGGAAAAAATCCATTTAACCAGTTCACACAGTTGCGTGACCTCCTCAGAACTTGAACATACAATTTGAAACAACACGCAAACTTCACTCTTATGTTTGTCTGCTTGCTACACAGTAGGATGTTGAGAAAGAAAAAAAAGAAACAAATAAAATAAATCGCTGATGAGGGTGTGATATCTCCAAAAATGTAGATTATAAACAAAAAACATTAAAAAAAAAAAAACCTGCGTTTTACTAGCTTTCTAGATTACAGAAAATATCTATGCTCCTATAAGTTTGGTTTTTAGTGTATTGATATTCATATAAAAAAAAACCCTTTTTGTTCTATTTATTTAAAAAGAAAAAACAACTTTGTTATATATGGGTCATCTACAAAAGATCTTGCTAATTTGCATATTATTTTAAACATTCATTTTAATTAATTCCCTATTAGTTTTTTTTCAGTTCTCATATAAGATGATAATCTTTAGTTAACTATTATGTGTAATTTACGTGTAACGCATCATCTACACTCCTCTCTAATTCCTGCTCAATACACAGAAAAGATCACATTGGTAATCTCTGGCATGTGCTTAATCGCAAGGATAATTCTAAGGTTTCTCTATTTTGTGTTCTGTCAGCCAGGCATTGTGATGTACCCAATGTCATCATCTCATCATCTGTTTCACCAGACTGGATGGCATTTGTCCAGAGTTGCACATTCTTCACAGTACTCAGTCGACAATACCGGTTTGCATGCTAATTACCTCTGTTCTGGTCCTTCTTAGAACTTAGTCATACATCGCTAACAAGATGGCTCAACTCAGAGAATCACATAGACAATACCAGATTTGTGCGAAGGCTGGTGATTCTGGCACCACCAATATTTCTTATGTTAATCTTATATCTGAAGATTCCATTGGCAGGTGGAGTCAACGGAAGTTTCATCTCTCTGTTGTAAATATTGACGGTGTGAGACTATCATGGATGTACATCAGAAGCAGGAATGCGTCATTATATTTCCATAAACATTAAGAATGGTGGTGACTATGTCGAAAAATAAATCTTTGTGCTCGTTTTAATGATATCACTCCCGTCTTTGTAGCTCTTCTACTTTTTAAGTTAAAAAAATAGGAGGTTTTACTTTTGGAAGAACCTTCATACAATGGAGCTTTATTTTCTGAGGGTTACTTATTTCATTACAAGTCAAATTTCCTTTGTGGTTTATTTTTCTTCCTTTGTGGTGTCTTTGATTTGTGCTAATCATAATTATGTACTTGATCTTCATTTGGCCCATGCTGTTACCTGAAGTGACAACACTCACAAGATGTTATTTATCTAAGAAGCCCCGGCCAATCATGACATTCAGATCGATCACCTGAAACCCACAGCTTTCATATCTGTTTGGTATCATTTTTTTTCATGATATTGTTCATATTTTCACCACACCAAATCCAAGCTTATTATATCTGTGATTATGTCACAGGGATATTATTATCTTATAAGTAAAAATAACATTTTACTTGTTAGAACGATAAAAGGGGGAATAACTCTAAATAAAAAAGTTAGACTTATCACCCTCTATAAATCTGTAAAAAGACTAGAAAGTTCTAGAGGAGAGGGCAAAAACAAAATGGCGGCGTCGCCAGACACTGAATTTGTTCTGTAAATAATTTTATGTTCTGACGCAAATAATTGTGTTTAAAATACAATGAGCTTGTCTACTTGTTACTATGCTATTCAATGATCCTGACATCACGATTTCTCCGAACACAACAAAATTTGGCGACAAAGATGAGATTCGAACACACATTTTATGTATTAGATGTTTACAATAAAGAATTTTGATCAGTATTTTTTTCAATATGGTTTATTATTCGGAAATCAAGCGTTTTTGAACCAATAAAAACGTATAGAAAATTTTGAAGATATGCCACCGATTTTCCAAACTTTCTGTATATATTACATGTATGTATTTTTAATTAGCCAGTCGTTACCCAAGCATGTCTGATTGAATATAGAGTATTCTGATTAATTTTTCCAATGATTTTTCTCGACATGACAATCAATTCTTTTGGTCTCAGCTAGTAAATTGTGTCTCTGCCACTTCCCGAGCGCTTTCGATCATAGGTATAGCTGAGTCTATTATTCATTTATTGATGTAATTATATATTAGTTTTATTTAATTATTATTTATTTTGTTTGGGAATTGTTAAATAAGTTTAATATATATATGAAAGGCATTCCAAAAGTAATGCCTTCTATTTTGTATTCCATCCGAACAGACGAGAGGAATTGCAAATGTTATGCATGCGTACCAGAAGCAAAGATGCATCATTAAATTATTGCCAAAAACGTATTAAGCATGGTGGAAGCCATGTAGAAAAAATAATTCCAGAAGCACAAAAGGTTACTCGTTTTAATGATACTACTCCTGTCTTTATAGGTTTTCAACTTTTTAAGTTTAAAAAACAAAA